>NC_056737.1:12570559-12610559 GCF_019279795.1 Protopterus annectens
TATTAGGGTAGTTGAAGTCACCTAGTATGATGGTGTTTGGAGATACATTTATCCCTCCAGTGTTTTCAGGAAGGCCATGTGAGGTTCCTGGGTTTGAGAGGGTGGCCTGTAACATGCTACAAATTGCAGAGCAGTCTTGCCTATGGTTAATTGCACCTGGATGGTCTCCGATGCATCGTGCGTTGCCACCAACCTTGAGGTGTGGGTGTCCTTTATGAATATGGACACCCCCCCCTCCTTTCTTGGTGTTGTCCGGATTTTGGGGCCGGAACGCATGATATGAGGTGAAACCTGATAGTGCTGGGGTGCTCTCAGGAGCCTTGAACCAGGTTTCTGTCACAGCACAGACATCAATGTTCTCCATACTGAGAAGGGCCTTGAGTGCGTGCATCTTGAGATTGAGACTTCTGGCATTGAGCAGCATTACCCTTAGTTTTTTTTTCCTTTTTTGTGTTCTAGGGTGGTAGGTTTAGAATTTGAGCCTTGCCTAAAAAAGGCACTATGGGGGTGGCAAGAGCCTTTGCCAATATCCAGAAGCCCAGGGGTGGCAGGTGCAAGCCGTCCCTTGCAAAGCAGCATGGCTTGTCCAGCATGTCATCCCAGGCAGACAGACATTGGATCCCCTTTGAATGACACCAGAATTTAAGCCAATTATTAAAGCTGATCATCTTATCACTGTATTGTGGCATCATTCTAGGTGAAGGTAGGATACTGCTCAAGGTCAGGGTCATACCTGCCTGGGCTACATAATCAGAGAGCTCCTCAATGTCTCTTTTCATGTAGTCCAAGGAGGTACGTCTCAGGTTGTTGACACCAGCGTGGACAATGACTGAGTTATACTTGTATCTGCTGTTGAGAGACCTGAGTGCTTGCATTATGTGGCGGATTCTAGCGCCCAACAGGCAGCTTACTGTGACCTTCTCCTTACTCAGCCTGGTGAGCGGGACGTCAGTGTGTCTGACTATGGAGTCACCAATGACGAGTGTGTCAGGCATTGTGTTTGGCCTTAAGGGCTGTGACTGTTTGACACTCTGACTGTGTGGTCTATGTGTTGCATGTGCTGGGTCCTGAGGTGGTAGTTGTTTGGGTGTCTGCTTTGGTGGCCTCTGCTGTTTTGGTAGATTTTTGATCAGAGCCTCCGAGTATGTCTTTGTGTGATTATGTGTATGATTTGAAGTTGTGATGGTACTGTGTGTGACTGGGTATGTAGTGTGTGTGGTTACCTTCTCCTCCTGTCTGGTCTTGCCAGTCCTATGTTGAGAGAGCTCAGCCTCCAGTATGGCCATATAGTTGCATCTCTCACATGTATTTGTGTTTTGTGGGAGAAGGAGAGGATTGTCTGTGTACATGAGGCAATTGTAACATTGCCTCAATATTCCCAGGTTCACCAGTTGAGCAGGAGAGGACACTAGCAACTGATCCCTTGACATACTAGAAGTAATAGATAAAAAAAACTTACAAAGGACTCCGGGGGATGTGGGTTCTAGGCTGGTGGGGTACTATCTATAATAAGAGTGCTTTATCAAGGTGCAAGTACTGTGGGAGCAAGTGCTAGGCTTTACAGATAGAGAATAGTCTACTTGGGAATCAAGTAGAGATGAACGTTTTAGTTATAGGATACGCTGGTTAGATCAGCAGTACAGTTTGAGGAAGGTAGTTTTAAGGGAAAATTTGAAGAGTGGAATTTAGGTAGCCCGAATAGTTTAACCTTGTTTAACCACCACTGCTCTTGTGTGCAACAGTGGCAACTCCGCGCTAAATCGCGCTAAATCGCGCTAACACGCGTTTAGCGTGTTTTATATCAGGGGGCTGAAAAAAGCTAGGAACTGGCCCAAAACGACCAATGGACTACAAGTTACTGGCTGAAACCTCACAAAACTGGACCAACAGGCAGCTCAATGCTTCCCACTCCCACTGGTAAGCAAGGGAACTTCCTCTCTTCCAAATTAGGCAAAGAATCAGTAACAGGAACTACAACAAAAGTCCAGGGATCGGCAACTCTGAAACTGGACTACTCTAGCTCAGTAAGGCGGGAAAACAAGAGATATTTTTTTTTTTTTTCAGAAAACAAGGAGAAACAGAACAGTAGACACTATAAATGCTATAAATCGGCTATCACACTTTAGTGTGTAGCCTACAGAAACAATTTGCAACAATTACAGATTTAAAAGTAACAATTTGAGATTTCAAGTGCAATAACAATATATATGCAGAAAAACAATTACAATATATCAGCAAAGCAGGCGAAATATAGTCGCTAGGTAATTAGAAGTGGGAAAGCCACAAAAATATACTTAAATCAGGTAAAGTCGCTTTTTTAGTAAGTGGGTTTGCGTGGGTTTGCATGATGCTAAGCGATGCCAACACATGGTTAAACTAATAGGAGCTTAACCTGTGTAGGCTTCATTTAGCGACACTTACCAGTGCGCAAATCTGCTTAGCTGAGCTCCTGTAGCTCAGCTAAGCGGATTTGCGCACTCGTAAGCATTCATGTTTGAACCATGCTTAAACCTGTTAAGCATAGCTAAGCATTGGTAACCATTGCTTACATTTCATTCTTAGAAAATAACAGAGTAATGACTTCATTTAGTAAGTGTATATGATTTCCTTTACATAATATGCGTCTATGTGCTGTCATTACAGTAGCAAGAGGTGTGACTATACTATATGGGACACTTGGGTATACATTGGTCATTTCACATGTTCAAATAAACAAAAAACACTCAAAAGCACTCTAAAGCACCAAAGTCACATAAAACATACAAACGACTCAGTCCCAGGCTGAAATAATGAAAAAGTGAGCAAAAGTAGTGTATAAAATCTTTACTAGTGCTTCCCGGTTCCTCGGCTCAACAGCCTTTCAAAGGAATGATTTTTGCACCAAATGCAATAACTTTAAATACACATTAAGAGGCTCATTAACACATCATCATTCAATTACAAATAGGGTTAAGCATTTGAACATTGCACATTAACCGTTTCCAAAAAGTATACACATCCAAATTTCAATATGCAAAATATAAAAAATGCAAAAAGTAATTGAATGAATAGATAATAAGTATAAAAACACCCAGAATATGTGATGTATATAAACATACACATGACATAAAAGCATACACATGTACATTAAAGACATACCAATGATTACCTCTGTAATAAAAATTTGTGACATTATTAAGCATGAATAATCACATATAAACATGAAGAGAGGCATTTATAATGAAATAAAGGCACACTCACATGTTAGTAAGGCTACTAACTGTTCTTAACACATGCCCTCGAAAATACTGTAATATCAGGAAATGCTCAGCCTAAAGAACATCCCTTGAGATACCTTTTATAACTTGAATACTAAAAAAATGTTTAATATAATAATCTAAATACACAAAGTGTTTTGTATTAACAAACATTAATATTAAATTCCTGATTTAAACCTTTTAGAAATAATGTACCATAATTAATAATAGACTTTGTCTCTAACTTTAATAACCCAATGAGAAAATCCTCACCTTGTTTATTGAGAGGTTTGACCAGTATGCTGAAAAACAAACATGTCAGACCCAGCATGGGCTTCCTGAAAATGATGTGCCACAGGATTTTCAACCCTGCAATGTTTAATATCACCCAAATGCTCCATAATACGTTTTTTGCCATTCTTTTTGTAAAGATTTTATACACTATTTCTGCGCACCTTTTTCATTATTTCAGCCTAGGACTCAGTAATTTGTATGTTTTATGTGACTTTGGTACTTTAGAGTGCTCCTGAGTGTTCTTTGTTTATTCGGGCTTGAGCTGTATTAGCTGGCTTGATATGGTTGGAACCAAGGCTGATTTTTCTTCCATTTCCGGTCCCGCTTCGTTGGTAGAAATATGGAAGGAAAGGGATGCCAGAGCAGCTTCAAATAATCACTGGTCCTTGAGGGAGCCGGATTTGCATGAGGGAGATTTTTTTTACTTTTAGAATGGCTTCTCAATAAAGAGGTATCCTTATTTTATGATACTGATCTATTGGAGAAATATCTAAGCTTGGATTTGACCCTTAGGAGTCTTAGAATAGACCAGTTACCTTCTTCCGATTTCTCTGATGAAGAGACTGATTTATTTGAAGAGTGGAAATGAATTGCTTTAACATGTACCATGGGTTGGTTGAAAGTGCTTATTAAGAGAAATGTGAGACAATGTATTAAAATGCAGGAGGAGATTTTGCAGTTACAGGAAAGCTTAAGTAAATGTGTTCTGTTTTATCTTTCAATAACAGAATCAAGGAGATCCAGGGCTGTGTCAGCAAGGTGGAGCAGGCAGTGATTACAGGAAAGAAGGGGACATTAGAACATGACATTAGGGACTACAAAAATGGCATCATTTTCTCATGGCAATGTAAAATAAGGGGAAGATCCAGGAGTGCTTGTAATGGCAGTAAGTCCCGTATGCTGCAAGATTCTTCAGCTTCTTCGGCTGAGACGGTGTCTGGTGGCAAAATGAATGTGTTGTTTGAGGAGGTTATTCCAACTGAGGGCACTTTAGAAGAACAATCTTCCTCAGTACAACAAGTCAAAACTCGAGGTCGGAAATGGCAGGGAACGAACTCGTACTGCAGTGGTGGCAACAACAGAAGAAGGAAGAATTAATGGCAGTTTTATTGACTCAATTGGTGACTCTATTTGTAACATTAATGCAGAGGCTTGCATTTCACCCAGGTATGTGGCAGATGACATTCAGAGCAATTGGATGGACTTAAAAATTGTTAATCTTTCTGACTTAAATGTAAATAATGATGTTGAAGCACTTTAGCTGATATCATTTTGGAAGCAAGTCTTTTTTGTAGAAAATTGCATTTAAAAGTGTTTTTTCAAAATCGTGCATTTAAAGTCAATGATAATGCTGGGCTCAGTGATGAAAATGATGTGGATAATTTAAGTGTTTGCTTTGATGACTCACTTTTGAATGTTTCTCTGCATGTTAGTGAATTTTGCGACCTTTTGGTTGATTCACCTGAGGGGGAAGCAGAGGCCACTATGTTTAGTCATGATAGGAGTTTTTGCACAGGATATGGCAGGTTAAAAGTTCCACAAGTCCCTCACCACAGTGGCTTTTTCCACCTAAATTTTCAGCAATGGTACATCAATTTGAAAGCATTTTGTACAGAGAGATAGAACTGAATATAAAAAGTTTAGACAAAGACACAAAACATACAACTTGAATACAAATGAGTGGTTAGCTTTAAATGACTTAAGAAATATGAATGATAGCTATGTTTACACTCAGGCTGACAAAGGTGGGAATTGGGTAATTTTACCTAGAGTAAAATACAATACCATGGCGGAAGAACTGTTGATGGATCAATCTGTCTATACTATGGTGTCGGGAGATGTGGTCTCTATTTTTAATGGTGAATTACTGGAACTTTTGGAAAGAAGTGAGAGATTGGGATTTTTTACCTCTATGGATGTTAAGAAACTTTATGTGAGGAACCCCAGAGATGCCATTTTTTTCATTATCCCCAAAATTAATAAATGCTTAAGTAATCCATCGGGTAGGCCGATAGTATCAAGAAAGGGTTTTTGCAAAATGTTGGTATTTTCCTGGATCATCAATTAATATCTCACATTAAAAATGGCTAAAATTTATGTGATTTGTTAAGTGGTATGAAGTGGAACACTGAATACTATTGGGCAACTGTGGATGTGAAAGCTCTTTATATGAGTATTAAAAATGTATGGGGTTTGGAAGCAGTTGGCAAGTTAATGGGGGAGGGTCCACATACAACCTTCATTTTACAGTTATTGGAATTCTCTTTAGCACATAATTGTTTCAAGTTTAACAAACAGTATTTTTTACAAAAAGAAGGCACTGCGATGGGGGCTTCATATGCCCCCTCCTATGCCATTATTTTTATGAACCATTTTGAAAATGTTTTCATTTATAGTACTGAATTTTTCAGAGGTCATGTGATTATTTATAAAAGATACATAGATGATTTGTTTTTCATCTATAGGGGCAATATTTCAGAGTTTCAAGATTTCGTGGACAGCCTAAACAACAACAACAATTTTGGGTTGGAATTCACATATAAAATTGATAGGGAAAGGGCTCATTTTCTTGATTTAGAGTTTTTTGTGACAGATGATGGAGGAATATCTTTCGGGCCTTTTAGTAAGGAGACAGCCATTAATATTTTTTTATCAGCTGATCACATGCATCCCCCTCATTTATTGGCTGCATTACCCCATGGTGAATACAACCATATTTTTAGCAATACTTGTGATAAGCACACCGTGAAAGTGGAATGTTTGAAAGTTAGACATAAACAGCTGGAGAGAGGCTATACTCCACATGTTCTTGATACAGCTGAAAAGAGATGTAGGAATTCTTTATCAATGACATATAGTTCCTTTAAAAATACACCGGGTGTTTTAGGGCTAAATTCAAAAATGTGTTCAGTGAAGACAGTGAGGAGAAATTATTTTTTGTTTCTAAATATTCCCCTTTCTCAAGAGTTTAAAGATGATTGTAGAGAGGTTTTGGTCTATGGTTGCCAATGAACCCACCCTGGTAGGCTTATTCCCTAAGAGAATAATGTTTTCATATAGTAGATTTTCAAATTTGAAGGAACTGCTAAATATGAAGAAAGTGAAGGGAAATTGGGAACACACAGGGTTTACTCATGTGGACATTGTAAGGTATGCAGTAGAGTTCAGAATTTAGATGGAACTTTTATAAATGGTAAAAAGTTCAAAGCCATGGATTTGTTCAATTGCTGGTCCTGTGGGGTTGTTTACATTATAGGTTCTGGATGTGAACCCATGAGGTAGTATATAGGACAAATTAAAAGAATGGCAAAAAAACGAATTATGGAGCATTAGGGTGATATTAAACATTGCAGGGTTGAAAATCCTGTGGCACATCATTTTCAGGTAGACCATGCTGGGTCTGACATAAGTTTGTTTTTCAGCATACTGGCCAAACCTCTCAATAAACAAGGTGAGGATTTTCTCATTGGGTTATTAAAGGTAGAGACAAAGTTTATTATTAATTATGGTACATTATTTCCAAACGGTTTAAATCAGGAATTTAATATTAATGTTTGTTAATACAAAACACTTTGTGTATTTAGAATAAAATGTTAAACATCTCAGGGAATGTTCTTTAGGTTGAGCATTTCCTGATATTACAGTATTTTCGAGGGCATGTGTTAAGAACAGTTAGTAGCTTTACTAACACGTGAGTGTGTCTTTATTTCATTATAAATGTCTCTCCATGTTTATATGTGATTATTCATGCTTAATAAGATCACAAAATGTCATTATGGAGTTATTAATCATTGGTATGTCTTTACTGCACAGGTGTATGCTTTTATTTACATGTTGATTTACCTGTGACGAGTAACTGCAATAATTATGTTATTAACTTATCCAGTTATACTCTGGACAATAGTGAGTACAATGTACTTAATTGTGGTATTAAATTTGTTCGGACCATTATTCCAAGATTGTATGAAGTTAAAACTGATTTGTTTTCCTTTTTCAGAAAGTTGCATCCAAAATATTTTTTTTAATAACATGAATGATGTTACTGGGTCACCAAATGGAAGGTGATAAGAGTATGGATGAAATGAATAGTGACAGTTTTTACTCATGTTGTTCTGAAGAAGAATGCAATGCTTATACACTGTTTGATACTAGTAAAGTAGTTTATAAAAGTAAATTCATGCCACCAATACTTAATGAAGATGTTCAGCATGTTTGTTTGATGTTACAGTTTGCAATAGAGAAAGAATTCACTGAATTTAAAAATGCAGGGTTTAATTTAACAAACGAAAAATGGAAAACTTTGAAAACATTAAGTGAAAGGAAAGATATTATTTTTAAACCTGCAGACAAAGGAAATAAGTTAGTAATTATGAGTTATGCTCAATATTTAAACGTGTAATGAACATTTAAAGGATGGTAGTGTATATGAACAAGTGGAATCAAGAGTGTATAAAGAAGCAATAGATAAGTACATTAATTTGCTTAAAAAAGGTAATAGGTTGGGTTAATTTTCAGATAATGATATTAAAAAGAAGTTTGGAGTGGAAGGATGTGAGATGATTCTATTTTACTGCCTTCCTAAGATACATAAATCTTTAATAAATCCCCCAGGACGCCCCATAGTATCTGGAAGAAAATATTTTGTGTGCAAAATGGGCCAATTTCTACATTTCCACCTATTACCTAAAGTAAAACTGTTACCAGCTTACATTCAAGATGTGTTTGGTTTCTTGAATAAAATCAAGACAGTTCAATGGGGGGGGTGAGAATGTATTGGGTTACTATCAATGTAAAAAGTCTTTATAATAAAATAAATCATGATTTTGGGTTAGAAGCCATAAGATTTTTTTTTTGGGCCAAAGTCCATCTACTGAATTTACTATAGAGCTGTTAGATTCTGTCTTAAACATAACTTTTTTGAATTTGGAGAAGCTCAGTATAGGCAAAAAGGTGGAACTGCAATGGGGGCATTGTTCACCCCCTCATATGGAAAACTTAGTATGGACTTATTCGAAAATGAATATATATATATATATATATATATATATATATATATATATATATGTATATATATATATATATATATATATATATATGAGTGAATTTTTTCATAGATATGTTAAACTCTACTATAGATTCATAGACAATCTGATTTTTCTGTGTGAAGATGGTGAAGAAGAAGTAGAAGGATTTGTTAGGATGTTAGGAAACAATAGGTATGGACTAGAATTCGATGGTCTTAAAGTTGGAAAAAATGTATCTTTTTTGGATGTGAATCGTGATGGTAGCAATAATAAGTTCATCCAGACTAGTGTCCACAGAAAAATTGATAGTGGACTACAATACATAAGGGCAGATAGTTGCCACCCCCCCCATACTATTCACTCTGTCACCTTTGGGGAATTTATTCGTATTTTTAGATTATGCAATAATATATTGTATTATAAAAGGGAAATGCACAATACAATTAATATGTTTAAAATGAGAGGTTTTGACCAAGAACTATTAGAAGAATGTTGGAATAAATTTTTAAAAGAATATATTTTACAGTCTACTGTTAAGAGATGTGCACAAAGATTTAAAATAAATAATAAAATTCGAAAACAAGATGACATATATTTTACTACCACATTTAGTAGTTTTAGTGTTATAGTTAAACAATTATTAATGTATTATTGGGAGTATATTTTATGTATAAATGATTCATTTGTGCACAAACTAGGGGCCCCTATTATGTCATTCAGGAGGGGTAGAAACCTCAGAGATTTATTAGTGAAAACCAAGTTGGTAGCCCCCTCTATGGGAATACAAGGTAATATAAAAGAATTAGGGACCATTGGTTGTAAAAAGTGTAAAGCTTGTAACTTTATTGTTCAATATTTTAGAAAAATTAATGGTTTATCGTTTGAAACTAAAGATAGTTTCTGTTGTAATACTGAAGGCATTCTGTATGCCTTAAAATGCCCTTGCAATACATTCTATATCGGAAAAACAAAAAGACCATTTAAAATCAGGTTATTAGAACATGTTAGGGACATAGTTAATAAAAGGGAGGAAAGTGCAATAGCTGTGCACTTTAATAAATTTCATAATGGCAATATAAATGGTTTGAAAAGTACGGTTTTGGAAAAAATGGATACATATTGTGATGAAAATGAATTAAAAAATAAACTGCTTTTTAAAGAGTCTACTTATATTTTAAAGTTTGGTACTCTGTCCCCTAAGGGGTTAAATAATGAAATCAACTCTAGGTTTTTTGTGTAACATTTTATTGAAAGTAATTAATTATGTTTAATTGTATAATTGATAGGTGTATATAGGCAGGCAACTTTTTGTAAATGTTATACTCCTTGAAGGATTGTGGGGCTGAGATGTCAGAGTGTGTTTTAAAATAAATTTCTTGTGGATTACTAGCTGGTGGTTCTATTTTCTACTTTGGTGCTTTTTACAGTGTGGTGTTGCCGTTAGTGATCTCAGCTTTGATCATCATGTGTTCACAGTGGTAACGTAAGTCTTTTACATTGCACACCACATAAGTAATAGCATAGTATTCAAGACTGAGGATGTTATCAATCCACTGCACTCTTCCCCTCATCAGACCAATAATAGAGTACAATGCACCCTTTTGCAGGTACCTCACCAGGCACCTCCAGCAGCTGGAGAGACCTAAGTGGTTTCTCACCCAGAAAATCACGGGACTTCAACACATAACCTACATGAGAAGACTGAACGCCCTGTCACTGTACTCTGTATTGCATAGACTGCTGAGAGGCAACTTGTGCCTGGTCTACAGAGCACTCAAATCCTGCCGTAATGGAAATGCTGCACCTCCGTAAATCAAATGAAGAAGGCACACTCACTGTAGGGACCTTAACCTAGCCTGAGACATCAACAGGACATGCTGGAGGGATATATATGTCTCCCAGAGATTGACACTCCTATGAAACAAACTCCCAATTAAAATGAAACTGAGCTCCTCAATGACCCTATTTAAGTTTAATTTGGACAATTGGATGGAAAATCATAAATTTACCTTAGGACTTTCACCTATGTCACTCTTAGATAGAGGCAACCAGTGCTGATCATGGATTTGCAAACATTGACTGTATATCCTGGTCTATAAGGGAACACTGGTACAACTTGGCTAGGCTTGAAAAGGCAATTGGGCCATTAGTGAACTCCTATGAACCTATGTTAAGTATACTGCTCTACACAGTATTAACAGCATTCTAAAGTTATGTATATCTAAAGAATATTTAGCATAATTTTACAGTTTATATATAAAGTCTCGTAAAGATTTTAGTAAATGGACATCAGATGAGGCATATGCAAGTTTGCAAGTTTTATCCAAGTAATTATTCATTTATGGCATGTAAACAGGTGAAAATGTGTGAGGATTTTGTATTTACTTTATTCCATTTCAAAAGGAGTGGACTTCGTAATGATGCTGGTACATTAGCAGGAATGTTTGGTCGATGGGTATGATTTCATTAGCATTTTAACTTGTAGATTAGAAGTGATTAGAATACTAAGGTAGTATAGTAATGGGAGAGCTATAAGTACAGAGCAATTTTATTGAATGTTATGTTTTCAAGGTGGGAGATATTTCTGATGTTTGTTGGGAGTGAGTTTATACAATGCATAGGCAGTCACCATTATAATTTTTAAATTTTTGAACACTACGTGTTGGTTCAGTGAACACAATTCACTGTGAGATGAGTACCAGTTTAATAACCGACTGGTAGCAGAATATCATTCTGAGTTGTAGAGGATACTGTGGGCAGTCATAATTTAAGTGTAGGCTGATAGATTAGGTGGCTCAAGCCAGTTAAGGGACTGAAGTACAAGACAGCGATGAGTTCAGTTAATCCGGTTACTTCCAAACTTTGCTGTTTTTTTATATAATTGCTCCAGCTTGACTACCTGAGAGGACTGTAAGTTAGCCAAAATTAACTATGCATACAGCATACTGGGGAATGGACAGGTTTGAACTGTTGTCTCACATCCATGGTCTGTTGGAAAAGTTTTGACTTTATAAAAAGCTCTATTTTTTTTAACAGCATATCAGTTATTGTTTGTTTTGTTTGTTTGTTTGTCTGTAAACCACAGCAGCAGTAGTTTATAGCCTCTATGAAGGTAAGGTGCGAGTTACAAGCTTAGTGTGTCTATTGGGTCTATATCACTTCCATGAAAACACAAGTACTCGAACACCTATCCATTGACCCCAATACAGAGAACAGCTGTTTATCGAGCATTCACATCAGCGAATGTTTTTTCTACAGCAAAGAGTTAGCTGTCCAACATCTGGAACTTGCTCTTTTCCCCACTGTAGTATGATCTTGGAGTTGGTATATTTAATTGTGGGGTTGCAGCCCCCCACATTGGGGGGGTGAGGGGCATAGCCCCTCACTTTGGTGGGACGATATGCCACAGTGTGTGCATTGCTTGGCATGTTGGACAGTTATCTGTTTGTGCTGAGAAAAGTTTCACTGATGTGTAGATTCTATGAAAGGACTGCTTGCTGTACTTGGGTCGATGGATAGGTGTTCAAGTACTTGTGTTTTCTAGCTTGCTGTAGACCTGTTTTGCTGAATGGCTTGCTTTCTTCTGCTCTTTCATCCTCATTTCTATATATCACTGAGCCTTGGACTCATTATTGGCCATTGTAACTTACCTGGATTAGGACCATTTCTATGAATGCATTTTTAGGAATTGGTCTGCTGAGTATCTCTGAACCAGGACAGTAAGCAACTATATTTCACTTGTTTTATTCTAATATTCTGTCAGAATACAAATTTTTAGTGTCTGATTTCATCTCTGGCTTGTTGCAGTTTTGCTGAAATTTTACCAACCCTCCTGCCCTTTGCTTAAAATGATTTTAAAAGACAGTGTCTCTGTTTTCCACCCATTACGGTAATCTAACTAAGTCCCTTCATCTCATCATTCATTACTATTGTCTGTTGTACAAGCTATGTAAGTATTTCTTCCCTCCCATTGTTTCCATAGGTTCATAGGTTCACAGGTTCATAGGTTCATAGGTTCATACTAGGCTATCTGCCCTAGGGCATTTATAAGCCTAGCCAGAATGTGTTTGGCTTTCGCCACCCATTATAAATTTATTTTGCTATGCCCTTTTTCGAGGTCAGTATACTGTGCCTCTGTCTAACAGTGACACAGAAGTGATAGCCGGGGTAAACCTACGATCTCCCATCCACTCATCAAGATTCCTCTTGAAGAGAGTCAATGAGGGACTCTGCCTAACCTGGACTGGGATTTTATTCCAGAGTGAAGGGAGCCTCTGGGTTATGAATCTGTCCCTCCAGCATGTCCTATTTATTTCAGTGCTGAGGTTCAAGTCTTGCGAGCGCGTAGCTCGATGGGATTTGGATTTTCTGAGGTGCAGCATGTCCATTAATTCCGGGTTGGACATGGCTTTATACGTCAGGCACAGATCGCCTCTGAACAGGCGGTATGCCACTGAGTAGAGCTGGAGTTTCTTTAACTGGGCAGCATATGGCATCTGTTTGAGCCCTTTGATCCTGTTGGTGAGGTACTTTTGGGGTCTTTCCAGTTGCTGCAGGTGTCTGGTAAGGTACATCCCAAAAGGGGCATTGTACTCAATTATGGGCCTGATGAGGGATGAGTAAAGTGGCACGATGACCTCCCCTGATCTAGATGTGAATCCCTTGATGATTAGGTGGGTTATATAAAATGTTTTTCTAACCACTTTGGCCATGTGGTTGTCAAATGAGAGATTGCTATCAACTTGGGTCCCCAGGTCCCTAATTACTTCTTCTGTACTTAATGGATTACCACCTATGTGGTAATTTGTGGGCACTTTGTTTTGCCAAAGGGATGACTATACACTTTTGGCATTTAGCTTGAGGCCATGGCTCTGGCACCAGTTGTCTGTTTCTATGAGGCCCTTTTGGAGGATGCTTGTGTCAGCTGGAGAGTCGATTATGGCACCCAGTTTGCAGTCATCTGCGAACTTGGTCAGCCACAGTCCTTCCGTGTTGGCCTGTACCTCCGAGAAATATATACCGAACAAGAGAGGTCCCAGGACTGAGCCTTGTGGGACACCACTTGTAACTGGTTTGGAGTCTGACATGGCTCCAGCAATTCTAACCATGTGGGTTCTGTCCTTGAGCCAGTTTGCAATCCATCTAGTGACATAGGGGTTTATATTTAAGCTGGTGAGCTTATCTATAATGCTTGAGTGGGGCATTCTATCAAAGGCTTTTACGAGGTCCAGGTAGGCTGTGTGGACCACCTTCCCCTCGTCAATGGCCTTGGTGACTGTTTCAAAGAAATCAATCAGGTTTAAGAGGCAGGATCTGCCCTTAACAAAGCCGAACTGGGTAGGATCCAGTGTCTGTAGGTCCCCAATATCTTTATTTATGAGGTCCATGATGATCCTTTCCATAGCTTTGCAGACCAAGCTAGTCAGGCTTATGGGGCGATAGTTTCCAGGATCCGTTGAGGCACCACCTTTATGGAGAGGGACCACTGTTGCTGTACGCCACTCTTTGGGCACATATCCTGTAGTAAGGCTGAGATTGAACAGTAGTTTTATGTTTGGGTTTAGCTCTTCTTGGAGTTCATGTAGGATGCAGCCGGGGCACCGTCTGGTCCCATTGATGCTGTGTTTTTTGCTTTGGAGAGGGCGGCTCTTACCTGAGCATCTGAGATGTCAGGGGGGCAGCACTCTGCTGGGATAGATATTTGCCCTTTTGGTGGGGAGGGGGGGGAGAAGTTTGCGCTAAACCTGTCAGCTAGGATGTTGGCAATGTCTGTGGGTTCAGTGTATTTTTTGTCATTTTGGACTAATTCTGAGCATATCTGGGAATTACCACCCAGGTTCCTAACATAACTAAAGAAAGCCTTGTGATTATCCTTAGTGTCCTGTGCAATTTTTCTCTCGAAGCTGGCCTTAGACAATTTTATGAGTGCCCGTAGTTTTTTCCTAATACTGATCAGTGATGCCTTCCCTTTTTGGGATTTTGCTCTATCATTTAGTAGCTTCCTCCTTCTATTGTATAGTTTGTTTATGGCTGGGGTCCACCAGACAGGACGTCTGCCTTTGGAGGATTGGGTCTTGGTTTTACTTGGGATCGCATGATCCATGCATTCCTGAAGGTGTTCATAGAATGCATTTATAAAGGATTCTGCAGTCTGGGCCGTATTTTCCACAGGCCCGGGGGCTTTGAAGGATTCCACCTCGGTTTTGAGGAGTGTGAAATTTGCTTTAGAGAAGTTTTTCACTGTGGTTTTCTGGGCAGGGGGTGGGGTCGGGATGTGAATATCCAGTGAGATTAGTTTATGGTCTGATCTTACCAGTGAGGGATACACTTCTGGTCTGGAGCATAGAGTCCCCATGTTGGTGATGATCAGGTCCAGTATGTTTTCCCCTCTTGTGGGAGTGGTAACAAGTTGTTCCATAGCATTTGAGTTTATAAATTCTAGGAACCTTTGGGCTAGGGTGTTGGAGCTAGAGTAATGCTCCCAGTCTATGTTTGGGTAGTTGAAGTCGCCCAATATAATGGTGTTTGGAGAGACCTTCATATTTTCCAGTGTTCTCAGAAAGGCCAAGTGGGGTTCCTGGGTTTGATCCATAATAGTGCATACCCACCCAGGAAACCAATATTCCCCTTGAGTTAACTTTCCTTATTATAAATTGCCTCTGGAAACCCCTCCCAGTCCTGTCTCATCTACTTATACTGCTGGGAACTAGTAGGTTCATAGGTTCATAGGTAGGTATTAGGCTATTGTTCCTAGGGCCTATACAAGCCTAGCCAAAAAGGTACTCTGGCTTTCACCACCTAAGAAAATTATTTTCCTATGCCCCTGTCGAGCAGAGTCAGAGAGGTTATCTCCAGGGTGAATTTCCTATTTCCCATCCAATTATCCAAGATTTTTCTTGAAGAGTGCTAATGAGCAGCTTTTTTTGATATAGATAGGCAGTTTGTTCCAGAGTATGGGAAGTCTCTGGGAAAGGAATCTATCCATCCAGCATGTTCTGTTTATTGTGGTGACAAGGTTTAGGTCCCTAGAGCGTGTAGCTCAGAGGGATTGGGATTTCTTTAAGTGGAGCACGTCCAACAGCTATGGGTTTGACATAGCTTTGTATGTTAGGCAGAGATCACCTCTGAGTAGGCGATATGCGACGGAGTAAAGCTGGAGTTTTTTGAGACAGTCTGCATAGGGCATCTGTTTGAGGCTGGTAATCCTCTTTGTGAGCTATTTCTGCGGCCTTTCCAATTATTGTAGTTGTCTTGTGAGGTACATACCAAAAGGGGTGTTGTACTCTATAACAGGTCTAACGAGTGACGAGTAGAGGGGAACAATGACCTCTTTTGTCCTGGATGAGAAACCTTTTGTGATGAGGTGTGCCATGCAGAAGGATTTCCTGACTACTGTGGTGATGTGATTATCAAAGAAGAGGCTACTGTCCACCTGTGTCCCAAGGTCACTGATCACATTTTTGGTGTTAAGTAGACTTCCACCTATGTGGTAGCTCATGGGTACAGAGTTTTTACCAAGGGGATGACAATGTACTTTTTGGCATTGAGCTTGAGGCCATGGCTTTGACACCAGACATCAGTTTCAGTGAGGCCCTTTTGTAGGATGTTCACATCGTTTGGAGTTTCAATTATGGCTCCTAGTTTGCAGTCATCTGCAAACTTCATTTGCCAAGGACCTTCTGTGTTAGCCTGTACTTCAGAAAGGTAGATACCAAACAGGAGTGGGCCCAGGACTGAACCCTGTGGTACTCCACTTGTCACTGGTCTGAAGTTAGATTTGAAGTCTGCTACTTTCACAGTGTGGATTCTGTCAGTGAGCCAGTTGGTAACCCATCTTGTGACATAGGGATTTATACCTAGTTTAGTGAGTTTATCTATAATTCCAGAGTGGGGGATGGTGAGATCTAGATAGGCTGTGTGAACCACCTTACTCTCGTCTACGGCTTTGGTGACTGCTTCAAAGAAGTCAATCAGGTTTAGGAGACATGATCTGCCTTTTACAAACCCGAATTGGGTGGGGTCCAGAGTTTGGAGATTACCAATGTCTTTGTTTATAAGTAGGTCATACTGGAAGGTTCCTCCCCCTTAGATTGCTGAAGTTCAAGTTACCTTGTCTTCTTATTTCCCTGTCTCTTTACTGCTCAGTATACTACCTAGAAGGTTTAATCCTTTCGTCCATATTTCTTTTAAAATCTGTTCATCCTAATGTTCTAATGTATAGACCCTTTTACAAATTCATTTTATTAAAAGCCATTTAGTACACTTTTTCTAATATATATGCATTTATTGTGATCTGAGTCAGAATTGCCTTGGTTTAAACTCTAGTTAGAGTAGAGGAGGAACTAGACCATTCCTAGTCCTCTGGTTGCTTGTCAACTTTGAGTTGTACCATTTTATTATTTGCCAATGAGCTTGTTTGAATTTGTTGTATTTCTCTACTATCGTACATTGCCTGCATTTGCAAGGCTCTGCTTCTCACTCAACTGCTTTAATTCTGTGCTGCATAGATGCAGGTAATTAGAATCATAACTTTCTCTGTATAACTTATTTTATTACTTCCAAGAGTACTACTTAATAATTAGTAGTTGTGTGAAGTGTCTTGTTTCTCTTTATGTGTACACTCGTACTGTTTGTCTTAGATGGATAGTACTCCACTTTAGCACCTCCTAATCTCCTAGTCACTACTCCCCTCCAGGCCTTTACTAGTAAGCAACTGGAATTATGGATTTGCACTTTCCAACTGTCTCTGTAGCCAGTTTGGTTGAAATGTAGCGGTTGTCTCATGTTTATTGACAACCACCTACTACTTAATCTGCCACAATGTGTGAGAGCTATTGTCATATAATATTACTGGAGACAAAGCTCTCACACAAAGCCGCTCAAATAAAAAAGTTGTCAATATCACGTATCTCCACACTAAATCAGTTTCAAACACCTCAGTCCAAACACATATGCTGAGGCTCTCAGAAGTAATCATTCCGGGTCACAGAAGCCTCCTAAATGTAACTCAAAAACAAGTGCCCTCAGCAACCTCACAAACACACATTACAAGCAGCACCCACCATGAGGGACACAGACTCACTCCAAAATCCCATAAGACAAACCATCAAATATACCAATATCCCTTTCATACACACTAATGCAGCACTCACCAGGCTATGGAAAGAGAGTGTCACAGTCAGTTACCTATCAGGAATCAGATTTTGCCACATCAACAAATACTCAAGTCTCTGCACCACAAATGCACATATGATACAGTCATTGTACATGTAGGTGTAAATGACTTGATATGTACCTCCCTTGATTATATGAAGAGAGACATGATGGAGCTCTCAGAATATGTGCCAAAGGTAAGTATGAACCTAGTCCTGAATAGTATTTTACCATCAACAAAAATGATGCAAAAATACAATTAATAGATAATTGACTTCAATAATTGGCTTAGATTCTGGTGTCATTGTAAGGGGGTACAATGTATATCAGCCAGAGAAGAGATGGTAGACAGTCCAAATTGATTTGCCAGAAATGGTCTGCACCTCTCCCTCCAAGATTTTCATATATGGGTTAAAACCTTTTCCACCCCCCCCCCCCCATAGGGCCCTTTTTTAGGAAAAGTCAGTCTGCCAAAACTTCCAACATAACTAAACAGAATCCAGACAACATTAAGGTAGTGCTGCTCGAAGCTAGGGACCTTAACAAAAAAGTTCCACATACTACAAGCAATACTTACCCTGGAAAATGTGGATATATGCATGTCACAGAAATCTGGTTCAAGACCAGTGATAGCACTCTATCAGTGAAGGGCTTTAATGCCTATCACTCATACAAGCCCACCCATTTAGAAGTAAGCAGTAAAGGTGGAGATGTTTCTATATTAAAAAAAAAATCCTAGCTCAATAGGCATGATAATGACTTGGACAACCATCAACAGACCCCAGGAACTACAGATCCATTAGTCTGACAAGTACAATATGCAAAACCATGCAGTGAATTGTCATGGAAATGATCAACAAGGCCCATCCCAGTCTGGCTTTGCTAAGGGAAGGTCTTGACTAGTCAACCTGGTTGACATCTGGAGAGGGTCACCAAGGCTGTGGATAAGGGGAAAACAGTGCATACTACCTACCTTGACCTTGCCAACAGAAGCATAGATGGTTCAGTTAGAGCCTGGGCTGTTTCTGTGATCCAGCTCCCCACTCCCACAAAAAAAAAAAAAAAAAGAAAAGGCACTTCACTGTAATAAGCCATACGTGATTGTCTCATTACAGTTAGATCTACACACACACACACGCGCCAGCAGAAAAAAAATGAATGTTCCTTCTATTGCACACCAACCAAGTGGCAAGATACATGACATGCCCCCTCTCCCTCTTACCCCAGCCATTCAAGTCCCATTTCAGTGTCGTGCCCCCAACTATCCTTTAACATATTTTATTTAAAAAGAGCATCTCTTCTTTAAAACTGTAGCCGCAGTTTATAGCTGCCTGCACAGAGCTCTTCGGCACTCATATTTTGCTACAGTTTATGCTCTGACTGCATGGGGTACTACAGTGTTCAGGTTTTATTTAAAAAAAAAAAGATTTTTTTTAATTATTTTTAAATTGTAGCAAACCGCTACTATGTAGAAAGCAGTTGCTACAGTATAGACTACAAACACAGTGCTACAGCAGTCGGGTTTGACTACAAATGCAATACTAGCTTTTAAAAGTCGGTATTGCATTAAAGAGCAATTAGGATGGGCTCATCACACCCTCAACAGTTTGAAACCCATATCAATTGCCCCCTTGCCCAGCCCTACCTATGCTACTGTTGATCAAAGCATCCGATACAATACCTCACTCAGATACTGTTGACAAACTCTCAGAACTAGGCATAAATCTTTACATAGCTCACTGAATTTCTGCCTAACTCATAGATAGGACCCAAGATGTCAGAACTGGGGAGACCACTTCCACCAGGAGACTGGTTATTAGCACAGTACCCCAGGGCTCATTGTTGGGCCTGTTCCTGTTTGGCATCTACTTCTCAGAAGTAAAGAATAATCTCAAAATCCTGTGGCTCACCAAGTTCGCAGATGACTGTAGATTGGGAGCAATCATAGATTCCTCCATTTATTTATTAACTAGGAAAGTCTGACTTAGAACAAAGTCAATTTTCTGCAGAGGCCCAAAGAGAAATGCTCCAGAAGCATGTCTTTGTAACATGGGAGGAAACTCGCACAAATGCAGGGAGAACATGCAGACTCCACACTGAAGGCACTCCAGCTGAGAATCGAACCAGAGATCCTCTTGCTGTGAGGTGACAATGCTACCACTGTACCTCCATGACCATGACATCTTACAAGAGTGTCTAATACAAATGACTGGTGTGAAAGTCATGGATTAAAACTCAATACAAAGAAATGCATTATAGTGACCTTTGGGAAATCATCCATCCTAGCTTATTACGCCATTGATAAAACACCCCTAAGAGAGGGATCTGGAAACATATGTAGACAGTAATCAGGCCTTCAACCAACACATAGCCAAGATAGTAAGAAAATCAATCTATGTCATCCAACTCATAAGCAAGGGTATGGCATCCAGGTACAAGGAAGTTATCGTACCACACCAGACTACAAAGCCAGTGAAACAAATGCCACGAATCTTATATTAAATAGTTTATTCACACTGAATAACACTCTAGCACCCTGGCACAGCCTTCCTGGAGTTACCACTCTACTCAGCCTTTATCAGACCCATCATTGAGTACAATGCTCCTTTGGAATGTACCTAACTGATCAAGGGTTCCTCACCAGGAGAATCCAGGGTATGAATACCCTGCCCTACATGGATCATCTTAAGGCCCTATCTCTGTACTCAGTCTCCTACAGGTTAATAAGAGGCATTCTATGATTGATCTCTTTGCACATCTGTAAAACAAATAACATCAGAAACATTAAATCAAAGGACCTGAAATTTGCCTGTGACATAAATAGAATCTGTTGGAGAGACTGATATGTGTCTTAAAGAATCCCCATGCTATAGAATAAACTCTCAAACTGCATGAAGCAGAGCTCATCCCTGACCCTATTCAAAAGAAACATTGATCATTGGATGGGAATTTGCAAATACACCCCATGTCTCTGATGGACAGAGGTTGACACTAAGTGAATTAATCTCCAGCTAACTTACCCCGCAGTAACCTTTAGCTACCTCTTAACTAACATACCCTTCCATTATAGATGTCCAAGGAACTGGGGACAAAACTGTGATGTGTTGCACAGCTAGGCTTGTAAAAACACTGGTGGTTATTAGACTAATGTAAACCTATGAAGCTATGATGTCCTCCATGTACAACGTGCTATAAACAAAATGCTTTATCATATCATAGCTAACTATAGGATCCTCTCCTATGTTCCTTCTGGACCATGCCTCCTACCCAAACAGTATGGAGTTCCTATGTATTAATCCAAACACTTTTCTCCTAGAAGACTTCAACTATCTCACCATCAACTAGGAGACTTATCAATCTTCAAACATGTATAGCTACAGATTTCTAGATTTGATAGATACATACTTTCTAGACCAGTTAGTCCACACTCTAATCAGGTAAGACAAAATCCTGGACTTGGTTCTTACCAATATGGGAAAGCTCTGTTCCCCACCTATTGCAACCTCCTCCCTGATCAAATCATATTCACCTTAAGACTGAAGCCATAAATCTACTGTAATACCTCATTTTTCAAAGACTGTGCAAAGGCTAGTCTACTGAACCTGAGTGATGACCTGACTAAATTCAAAATCCCCTTCTACCTTAATGATCTCACTGCTTATATAAAACCTTTTACTGCCAAGTTCTATGCACATTGTGACACTGCCAGCCCAGCTATCTGGAATTTTGTAAATAATCATATGTCATTTGTGAATATTAATATGATTCCTATGCTTGTCTTACAAATGTAAGAGAACTATATGTTATGTGTATATTAAACTACTGGTGCAGAAGTATGTGTTGAACTATATGTTATGTACTGAGCTTCAAGAATGTAACCATAGCATACCCTACTGGAAAAGAACAGAATGTTTTATGATTGTGTTTATCTCTCAGATTCACTGAAGGAGACAGGAGGTCTAGAACTAAAAGTTTATTTCTATTGTCTTGAAACAGAAATAATTACTAGGTTTAAAATGTAAAGTGTTGTTATTGCTCTGTGACTTCCTTGCAGCTGCACATCTGAGAGATATGTATTTTTGACACAGATATGTTGGTTTCTGTTATCCTGAGAAATGAAGGCAGGTGACAAAGAATGATGTCATCCAGCTGACTCAGCAGTAATGTTTTGATATTAATTTGGGAACTCTCTCAGAGACATTTTGCATTTGTCTATGGACCTGAAAACATCCTCTCATCAGCACTTGCCTTGCTAATAGTAAGTATAAAGGGTACAGTAATCTCTCTTAGTTATATATAGGAATATAGTAAAGATTAGTTTAGATGTTTTTTATATTTATTTAAGACTGCCCTGCAATGTTGTTTTAAAATATTCCTGTGATTCTGAACTCTGTAGTCACTGTGTTGAGTTACTGAGTATTGTCTTGTTCTTTTATTATTTACTATTAAATATATTTAAATATTTTAATTGTGGCTAATTTGTTTAGAGATATTTAAGCTCTTAGCGTACTTGCATATGTATTTGGTGACACTGTAGAGGCCACACCAATAGCCTTGCAAGTCTTGGTCGCACTTACTGGGTCTATATTAGAACATCAAAGTTTCAAAACTTCGAATGTTCTAATATCGAACCCTATTCAGTGAAAGCTGAAAATATCAAAGCTTCTATATTTTCAGCGCTGTGGTGGAAAGTTACGGGTCAGGTTCAGGTAAGTGTGCAATTGAGTGCGGGTTAGGTTAGTTAGGGTTAGGGTGCGGGTTAGGTATGTATGCGATTGTGTGGACATGAGGGTTAGGGCGGGTTAGGTGAGTTAGGGTTAGGTCACTGGTTAGGTCAGTGTGCGATTGTGTGGACGAGCGTTAGGGTGGGGTAGGTGAGTTAGGGTTAGGGCGAAGGTGAGGTGAGTGTGCGATAGTGATGGACCTTAGGGTTAGGGTTTGGGTTATGGTAAGTGGATATTTAGTGGTGTGTGTATAGTTTAGTATAGGGTCAGGTGTAAAATTTTAGGTGTATGTGTGTGGATTGCTGTTTGGTGTGTTTGTGTTGTGTTGTGTGTATGTGCGATGTTTTCAGCTTTCACTGAATAGGGTTCGATATTAGAACATTCGAAGTTTTGAAACTTCAATGTTTTAATATAGACCCCACTTACCATTTGGATAATAGTAACATTGCACAGTAAGATTAGGCACCCTTTGGTAAGGGCCTTAAAAGTAGTTTATAAGAGTTGGCTGGTGGCAGTGATGACTACCTTATAGTCTGGGCAGAAGGGGATATAGCTAGTAAACCTGTGTCAGCCTTCTCCAGGAGTGTCTGTGGGTTTGTATATAAGTCAAATCTCAAAATGTGCGTGTGTGTGTGTGTGTGTGTGTGTGTGTGTGTGTGTGTGTGTGTGTGTGTGTGTGTGTGTGTGTGTGTGTGTGTGTGTGTGTGTGTGTGTGTGTGTGTGTGTGTGTGTGTGTGTGTGTGTGTGCGTGTGTGTGTGCGTGTGTGCGTGTGTGTGTGTGTGTGTGTGTGTGTGTGCCAGCTACTTGGGCAGGGACATGAAGCACTAGTTGGACAGAGAGGGTCCTGAAGGTCTTAGCTTGGCCACTCAGCTGAGATCTTAACCCTGTAGGTGTGCCAGTGGGGAGTCTTACTGGGGATCTGTAGAAAGCGGGAGAAACCAGCCACAGACTGACTGTGATATCTGCATGCTCTTAAGGGAAATTGTACTTTACTGTGTGTGTACTTGTCATCCTCCCAATGTACACATTCCTCACTGGTGCTAGTGGTGAGAATTGAGGCTGCTTAATTACTGGGCCAGTGCAGGGGCATCACATATTAATTGTTTGCTAGTGGTGGGATATCCACATCACATATTAATTGGTTGACAGTGGTAAGTTAGTGGTGAGTCTGCACATTGTGTATATTGATATCTGCCTGTATTCTTTGTCTATATTTTTCTAAACATGTCTGCCTGAGTTTATCACTCAGTGATGTATGTACTGTCTCTTTAATTGGTATGTGGAGCTTTTCTACCCGGTCCTCTGCTGAAAATGGACATATATCCAGTTGGACTATCCTGGTCAACAAATGTAAAATTAATATATAAAATAAAATAAATAAGTTAGCCACATCACATATTAATTGGCTTGTAGTGGTGTGAATGTTGAATTCATGTAGCCTGTGTACAGTGGTCACTGAAGGTATTTGCACTCTCAATCAGCCATGCAATGAACATTCAGAGTTCATATCACAATTGTTTTATTTTTTTATTAGTTTAGTTAGTCGGGGCGAGCTGGCAAGCATGTTAGCAGAGGAGTATGGCAAGCTGACAAGGAGCCAGTTGGCTGAAATGTGCCAGGCTAAAGGACTGGTGCATGCCAACCTGACTAACGCAGACATGATTGCAGTTTTAGTCATAGCTGCATCACACCCCAGCAATCAGGAGGACAACCAGACTGGCCTTGGAGATGTACAATGCTCAGAAAATGGACAGCTCAACTTTTCCACGGAGAACTATAAAAATCCATCTGGAGTTAAAGGGACTTGAGCTAGTGACCAAGCATTTTCAAAACAGAAACAGCAGAAGAACTGAGATGTCTTGAGGCTGAGAAAAACGAGAAATTGCGACAGTTGGAGGCTGAGGAGAAAGAGAGGCAGAGGCAACATGAAAAGGCGATGCTGACTCTTCGCCAGAGTCATGGAGGTAATGGGGAAGAGAGTAACCAGACCCCAGAAGCAACAAAGGTCAGTAAATTTCTTCCACAATTTACAGAGAGGGATAATTTCGATAGTTTCCTTCATATGTCTGAGAGGGTATGTAAACAGTATAATGTTGATCAAGGGCTCCGGGTATGGTTCCTGACCCCCTTACTCCCTGATAAATCTGTAACTGTAATATTCAAACTGTCTGATACTGAATGCTTAAATTATAATGTTGTAAAGAACTGTTTGCTAGAATATTTTAAATTAACACCTGAAGCTTATAGGAAAAGTTTTGTGAGTACAGACGCAAGGCAGATGAAAGTGTGTGTGAATATGTTGCTGAACTAAGCACTTATTTTCATAGGTGGGTGAGTGGATGTCAGGTCACCACTTTTGAAGAGCTGGCAGACCTTTTGGTGAGGGAACAAGCCCTTAGCACTTTGTCTGAGGACATGAGAATCTGGTTAGCTGATAGGCAATGCACTACTGCAGACAAGTTGGAGAAGAAGGGAAACCTATACCTAGCAAGCAGGGCATCACTGCACAGGAAAGGGACACCCAGTGCTGCTCATGGGTCTAAGAGAACCCATGGTGGGCAGCCCAGACTGCCCCAGCAGAGTCCGGCAGTAGCAGGGGAAGTCACTAGTCCAGGTACACATCCAGGGCCAAGGATTTAATGTTTTAAATGCAACCAGTGGGGCCATGTAGCATATAGATGTCCACAGAGGCAAGGTGGAGAACAAAAGGTGGGAGAGCCAGTAAGTGGGAATGACAAAATGACAACAGTAGGTTGTCTTCAGACAACAAGTGTACCAAATTACCTGAAGAGGTTATATCCTATCTTAGTGAATGAGAAAGAGGCCATGGCTAAGAGAAACACAGTCTCTGAACTAACCATTGTGAAGCCTGCAATGGTTACAGAGGAACACTACTTGCTTGGGCAGTCTACTCTAGTCAGAGCTTTAGGAGCAACCCCATTCCAAGTACCTTTGGCTAGGGTTCACCTTGACTGGGAGGGTGGAAAAGGAAGTAAACAAGTAAGTGTGTTTGAGGATATCCCTGCATATGTCAAGATAGGGAATGATTTTGATAATGCAGTACCCTATGTGCATGCAGTTACACACAGTCAGGCTTGGAGACAAGCATATGGGTCTAGTAGCCTGGGGGAGACCCAGACAGACTGCACACTTGCAGCCAGGACTGGTAAGCTGCTTACTTCAGGGAAGGACCTACCCTGTAGCAGTGAGACTGAAGGTGAGCCACAGCTGCTTGTGGGTACTGATGTTCCCTTGGACAGAGTGACTGCAAGGGCAGAGGTGAGTAGTAGTGCCCAGGCCAACAGTGAGGCACCGCTGTCAGAAGATACCAGACCTCTTTTGGAAGGGGAGCTGTGATGGATTACAAAGAGAGAGTTGAGACAGACTCAGCTCTCAGACACTACATTACAAGGCCTGAGGGAGATAGCTAGTGAGCCACCTGATTCTCAAGGGAAGGGGGAATCTGTATACTGGGACAAAGGGTTACTGTATAGAGAGTGAACTCCTGAGGGAGGACTAGAGGGTGAGAGAATACAGCAGTTGGTAGTACCCGGAGCCTACTATCTGGCACTTCTATCAATAGCCAATGGCATTTCCTTTGCAGGTCATATAGGCATAAAACATACAAAGAGAAGTATTATGCAGAACTTTTATTGGCCTGGGATTTCCAGAGATGTAACAGGATACTGTAGGACCTATGAGCAGTGCCAAAAGGTAGGCAAGGCAGGAGACAAGGTGAAAGCTCCTTTGATGCCTCTGCCTGTGATTGAGGTGCCATTTCAGAGGGTAGCTAAGGCTATTGTGGGGCCTCTGAGTACCGCAAGTTCCACAGGGAAAAGTATATCCTAGTGGTAGTAGATTATGCTACAAGATACCCTGAGGCAGTGGCTTTGTCCTCCACTGAGGCAGAAAAGGTGGCAAATGCTTTGTTAGAGATTTTCAACTGGGTAGGTTTCCCAAAAGAAATACTGACTGACAGAGGTGCCAATTTCATGTCAGACCTGCTGGCTTGTCTGTAGAAGTACTGTGGGGTGAAGCACCTAAAGACCACCCCCATATCATCCCCAGATGACTGGCCTTGTTGAGAGATTAAACTCTACACTCAAGTCCATGCTATGGGCATTTGCAGACCAGTTTAAGAGGGAGTGGGGCAAATATTTGCCCCATCTGTTGTTTGCTTACAGAGAGGTGCCCCAGGAATCCACATTTTTTTACCCTTTGAGCTGCTGTATGGGCATAGGGTGAGGGGACCTCTAGATTTGATATGAGATAAGTGGGAAGGTGAGTGTGAATCCCACAAGGAGTCTGTTGTGGCATATGTCCTAAACCTCAGGACAAGGCTCAGGGAACTCATGGGCCTGGCCCAGGAGAACTTGGCAGAAGTCCTACAGCAGAAAAAAATCTAGTTCAACAGGAATGCTAGAGAGTATGCTGTAGGGCAGCAAATAATGGTTCTCATTCCTGCCAGACACAGCAAGCTGCAGGCAGCCTGGGAGGAACCCTACAAGATGGTAAGGAAGGTCAGTGATATTAACTACACGATAGAGCTGCTAGGCAGGAGGCAGGGGCACAAATTGTATCATGTTAACATGATGAAACCTTACCATGATAGGGAGGCCCTTGTGCTGAGTATTTGCAGTGGGTTGTAGGAGGAGTCTGAGGGGGATCTGGTGACTGATCTCCTCAGTGAGGCATGGATTGACATCTCAGTGAAAGGGGTAGCAATGTTCTAGCAGCTATCCCCTACCCAGGTTTGAGAAATATGATCTATGTTACAGTAGTTTGGGGACATGTTCACTGGGAAACCAGGCTGCACCTACCTGGTGAAGCACCGTGTGGATACAGGACCCCAAAAGCCTATTAAGCAGGCCCCTTATAGGGTGCCTGAGAGAGTCAAACAGACTCTGTGGGAAGAGACACAGGAAATGTTGGAACTAGGGGTAATTCAGGAGTCCAGCAGTCCCTGGGCCTCCCCAGTGGTGCTGGTACCAAAGAAGGATGGCACCGCCAGGTTTTGTGTGGACTACAGGAAATTAAGTAGTCATACAGTGTCAGATGCTTACCCTATGCCCAGGACAGATGAAGCCATAGAGTAGCTCGGTGGTGATAAGTATCTTACCACTACTGATATTACCAAGGGTTACTGGCAGGTGCCCTTGACTCCCAGTGCTGAAGAGAGGTCAGCCGTTGTGACTCCTTTTGGCCTGTATGAATCCACAAAGATGCCTTTTTGGATGAAAAAATCTCTCAGCAACTTTCCAGAAGCTGGTAGATCATATCTTAGCAGGAGCAGGAGATTTTGCCCTTGCTTACCGAGATGATATTGCCATCTACAGGCATTCCTAGCAAGAGCACCTTCAGCGTGTCAGGGAGGTGTTGGGCAGACTATAGAGGGCAGGGTTGACCATTAAGCCCAGCAAATGTCAGGTGGGTATGGCAGAGGTTTCCTACCCGGGACATAGAGTGGGGAGTGGTAAGAGCAGGCCAGAACCTGCCAAAGTGGAAGCCATTCCAGCATGGCCTGCCCCTGTTACCAAAAAGCAGATGAGGGCATTCTTAGGGACAGCAGGGTACTACAGAAAATGTGTCCCCAGTTATAGTACCATAGCTGCTCCCCTCACAGACCTGACAAGGAAAAACAGGCCAGATAAGGTAATGTGGACCCCAGCAAGTCACCAGGCATTCCAAAAGCTTAAAGGAGCTTTGGGAGGACCCCTTTGTTGTGCAGGTGGATGCTTCAAACCATGGGATGGGGGCTGTACTTAGCCAGCATTCCTCAAAGGGAGAAGAGCTCCAGTGGTATATCTCAGTCATAGGCTCCAACCCAGGGAGAAATGCTATGCAGCTGTAAGAAAAGGAATGCCTAGCCATAGTGTAGGCACTGCAGAAACTTCAGCCTTATCTGTATGGAAGGAAATTACTGTAGTGACAGAACTCAATCCCTTAATATGGCTACATTGAGCCAGCCTTCAAAATGCTAAGCTACTAAGGTGGAGCCTAGGATTGCAAGCATATATGACAGTGCAGCACCGCAGTGGGGTTAGCAATGCCAATGGAGATGGTCTCTCAAGACAGGGAATGGGGTAGTGTATTCCCAGATAGGTTCACCCTCTCAATCAACATTTTTCAAGGGTCACTTGAAAAACTAGCTTGAGTTTTCGGGGAAGGGAGAAATGTGACACTGCCAGCCCAGCTATTTGGAATTTTGTAAATAATCATATATCATTTGTGAATATTAATATGATTCTTATGCTTGTCTTACAAATGTAAGAGAGCTATATGTTATGTGTATATTAAACTACTGGTGCAGAGGTGTCTTTTGAACTGCATGTTATGTACCGAGCTTCAAGAATGTAACCACAGTGCATCCTATTGGAAAAGAACAGAATATTTTACGATTGTGTTTATCTCTCAGTTTCACTGAATGAGACAGGAAGTCTAGAGCCAGAAGTTTCTTTCTATTGTCTTAAAACAGAAATAATTACTAGGTTTAAAATGTAATGTGTTTTTATTAAGTATTTTTGACACAGAGATGTTCGTTTCTGTTAGCCTGGGAACTGAAGGCAGGTGACAAAGAGTGATGTCATCCAGCTGACCCAGCAGTAATGTTTTGATATTAATTTGGAAACTCACTCTTAGACTGTGCATTTTGTATTTGTCTTTGGACCTGGAAACATCCTCTCACCAGCACTTGCCTTGCTAATGGTAAGTAGCCAGTGTACAGTAATCTCTCTTAGATATAAACAGGAATATGGTAAAGATTAGTTTAGATGTTTTCTGTATTTATTTGAGACTGTCCTGCAATGTTGTTTTAAAAATATTTCCTGTGATTCTGAACTCTGTGGTCACTGTATTGAGTTATTGAGTATTGTCTTGTTCTTTTATTATTTATTATTAAATATATTTAAACCTTTTAATTGTGGCTGGTTTGTTTAGAGATATTTAAGCTCTAAGAGTACTTACATATGTAGTTGGTGACACTGTATAGGCTACTTCAATACCCTTGCAAGTCATGGTCACACTTACCATTTGGATAATAGTAACATTACACAGTAAGAGTGGGCACCCTTTGGTAAGGGCCTTAAAAGTAGTTGATAAGACCTGGCTGGTGGCAGTGATAACTACCTTATAGTCTGGGCAGAAGGGGACATAGCTAGTAAACCTATGCCAGCCTTCCCCAGGAGTGTCTGTGAGTTTATATATAAGTCACATCTCAAAGTGTGTGTGTGTGTGTGTGTGTGTGTGTGTGTGTGTGTGTGTGTGTGTGTGTGTGTGTGTGTGTGTGTGTGTGTGCGTGTGTGCGTGTGTGTGTGTGTGTCAGCTACTTGGGCAGGGACACGAAGCACTGGTTGGACAGATAGGGTGCTGGAGGTCTTAGCTTGACCACTTTGCTGAGATCTTATACCTGTAGCTGTGCCAGTGGAGAGTCTTATTGGGGATCTGGAGAGAGAGAGAGAAACCATCCCCAGACTGACTATGATCTCTGTGTGCTCTTAAGGGAAAGTGATCTTTACTGTGTGTGTACTTGTCATCCTCCCAATGTGTACATCCTCACTGGTGCTAGTGGTGAGGATTGAGGCTCCTTGATTACTGGGCCAGTGCAGGGGCATCACCCACATGTAAATAGTTGCAAGGATGCATCTTCCCCCCTCAGAAATAAATATAATGCAAAATTCAAAAATAAACCGCTGTGGTAGAACCCTAATATAAACAGGTTCTATACTAAAAGAAAAAAAAAACATCGGCAGCAAAAAAAAATCTAACTCTCAAGGAGCCAGAAAAACTCTTGCTAAACTGAACAAGAAACAGCAAATCCTGATCAAATCAACCAAAACCAGATGCAAGGTAAAAATGCCACCCATGGGAAAGATAACTGCAAAGCCTTCTTTAACTATGTTAGAAATCTCGGCAACAATGCCCAGCACTGCAAAGAGCTAATATTAAATGATATCAGATACTCAGACCCAGAGGATATAAGCAATCTACTAATGGCCAAAAAGGCTTCAACTTTATTCCCCTCTCCCCGCCAGTATTCTCAGATCAAATATCCACATCTACCCCCTCCTGAAATCTCTGAAGAGCAAGCTCTCAAGGTACTATCTAAGACCAAGAATACTGAGTCTATGGGACCAGATAACATACCAGTTTGCCTATTGGCTAGCCTGAAACATGAATTTCCAGACTGGCCTACAGAAGCTATTCAGCATTAGCCTTAAAACAGACTTTGTGTCAGATGAATGGAGAACAGCAACAGCCATTTCCTTGCACAAAGGTGAGCTACAATAGACCTGGGTAGTTTCAGACCTGTAAGTCTGAAAGAGCCTCTTCTGTATCTCTAGGGAAAGTATCATTATGGAACAAATAAATATGGATAAAGGGCCCTATAGTCTCACAACCCAACCCAGTTTGATTTGTCAAAAACAGGTCCTGCCTAGTTAACCTAGCTGACTTTTTCAGAAAAGTCACAGAGGCAAAAGATGAGGACAAATAAGTATAAAATGCCTATCTGGACCTTGCAAATGAGTACAACATCAACCCACACTCAAGCATCATAAATAAACTCTCCTGGCAAAATATTAACCCCTATGTAACTTGCTGGATAGCAAATAATGCAGGAAGTAAAGGTGGGCAGCTCTACCACCACCAAAAGACCTTTTACTATTGCAGTGTCCCAGAGGTCAGCCCTTGGGCCACTTCTCATTGCATTTACTTCTTGGAGGTGAAAGCTAATGTTAAAGGATTGTGGCTGACCAAGTTTGCAGATAACTTCAAAACTTAGTGCCATCATAAACTTCCAAGAGGACACCATGATCCCTACATGAGGGCCTATCCCAAACAAAATGTTTGGTACCAAAACTATAGACTGAAACTAAATGCCATGAAATGTATAATTATATCCCTAGGCAAGTATGACTTCCTTAGCAACTACCACATTGACAATGTCCCTTGAAAACTTAACCATAGTTAGATATCTGGGAATCTTTGTTGACAAGGAACTGTTCTTTGATCGTCATGTTTTCACTATAGTGTGGATGTCATTTTTCATTGCAGAGTTTATATCAAAGGGTATGGCATCCAGATCCAGGGATTTTGTTCCTCTTTACTCAGCACTCATTAGGCCAATCATTAAGCATAATGCATCTTTTGGTTTGTATCTGTTCAAACACTTGTCATAGATGAAACAACCACTTTACTTCTTTAGTAAAAAACAAAAAATCAAGGGCCTAAATCATAAGAAACAATGCAGACTATCTCAAAGCCTTGTCTCTTTTCCCAGTATCATACAGGGTACTGAGAGACGTCTGCTTCACATATAGATCCTCAACACACACTGTTCTAGTAGATCTTTTACACATTTGGAAGTTCAGTGGTATCAGAAATAACTGCTCAAGGGACCTTAATCTCTTTTGCAAGACTAACAGATCATGCTGAAGGGATAGGTATGTATCACAGAGCATACCACTTCTATGGAACTGGACTCCCCTCCATGTAAAGCAAAGTACTCTTTTTACTCTGTTCAAATGTAACTTGGATGTATGGATGGGTAACTGCAAGTTCACCCCTGGTTTAGCAACAACGGCCATCATGGATAGGGGAAATATATAAGTACTCAGGGTATACTTTGGAGATTTATTTTGCAAATTATAAGGGCTAATAATTACTATGGGAATGCAGGATTAGGCTTCTAAAGATACTCACAGATCAATAATCTAGTAAGCACCTATAAACCTATCAACCTAAATCTTAATCTGTGGTCAGTTATTAAACCCAGTAGTTTTGCTTTTTGTCTTTTGTACTAGCTCAATTTCTAATATTAGCAACTGATAATATATTTAAGTTGCAGTAGTTTGCTTATATGGAAGTGAAAATACCATTAGCTTAGTTTTATGTGTATGTGTTTGTGTGTGTGAGAGAGAGAGATATTGTGTGTGTGTGTGTGTGTGTGTGTGTGTGTGTGTGTGTGTGTGTGTGTGTGTGTGTGTGTGTGTGCGCGTGTGTGTGTGTGTGTGTGTGTGTGTGTGTGTGTGTGTGTGTGTGTGTGTGTGTGTGTGTGTGTCTGTACAGTTCAGAGTTCTGATGGTGGGCTCTGCAATCAGTGACAGAGAAGCAATATATTTGAACAGTATTATATTTGAACAATACATGTGTTCTGTTTCAAAATGTTGAACAAATGTCACAAGCCTGAAAACTAGATCTTGTTATATTTCACACCACTTGACACTAGAAGATATTCATATTAATAAAAGCTTTTCACATGAATCATTACCAGAATACATTAACATAGTAAAGGACCAAAACAACTTTCAGCAACAGTGGAGTGTCCCTTTACTCTACTGTTCTGTGACATCAGAGTAGGTATTTATATATATATATATATATATATATATATATATATATATATATATATATATATATACATACATATATATATATATATATATATATATATATATATATATATGTCTGAGGGGTGTCCCCCCACAAAAGAAAACCTCCTTGCTTTGCCAAAAGTTGCTTCAGCACAATTTGTTTTATCTACTGGCATTCAGCAGATTAGCTACTGACTAATTGACATGTGTCTAATAACTGATAGGTGCTACATCGGAAGATTCCATGGGACATTTGTCCAAACAATGTTTTATAAAGGATTTGAACAGTCCATATAGTTTCAGTTTATCAATAGCTCATTCCATAGAAATTTATAGACTTTTCCCATCTGTGTACAACCTCAGAGGGTGTTATTAAAGTAAGGGAATGCAGATGATGAAGCACTCTGCATAGCAAGGTATGGGGTGCTTGCTTTCAGTTCACCCAGGACAAATGAGTTATTTTTCTGTTAACATTTTTGACAGAGTTAAACTCTTCTAAATTGACAGTATCCTACTGTATCCTGGGTCAGAGCCCCACCAGTAACATAAGTGTTCTTAAGAGAAAACAATTCAGCATATATAACACCTACTGAGTCCCCATCATTAATGAAAAAATGTACCAGAAATAACAATTGTTTTAACAAATAATAAAATAAAACATATGCACATATTTAAGACTCACATGCATCTTCTGAGACACTGGATCAGTCTGTGAGATATGAAAGCTAACAGAGAAACTGATATAGAAAAGGGAGAATGATGGGTATGAAAGATATAGGATCACTACAACAACTTGGCAGACTTGATAGATAGTGAATCGCCTTCTTTCATTTCAGTACATTTATGTGTGCATGTACTGTTCATTTTACACACACACACACACACACACACACACACACACACACACACACACACACACACATGTGCTGTGAAGGAAATTATTATAGACATCATAGAGCATGTACAACAAACAAGCTGTAAACATTTTCTTGTACAGTAAGTTAAAACACACACACACACTCACACACACACACACACACACACACACACACACACACACACACACACACACACACATGCACACACGTGCACACACAAATGTTCATATTCTACTACATCAGACAGAATGTATAACACAAAGGCACATGCCTTATACTAGACAGGAAGTTGTTTTATACATTATGTTTACATACTCATGTACATAACAGGAAGATATTACAACACACACACACACACACACACACACACACACACACACACACACACACAGAACACAAAGTATAGACTAGATGAGGTTTCAGGTCATTCATTTTAATTCTGTGATGCCCAACTTGTTGATCCATGTTTGACAGATGAAATCGCTGCCACTGCCATTTTTGTTTGCATGCTAGCAGTGGTTTACTGTGTGCAGTCTTTGTCCATAGTTATGAGATCAAAGAGTTAGGACATTTAAATAAGGAGCTGTGGGTGTGGAGCCCTCCACTCCTGGGTACAGACACATTACATTATGCCTTATTCCCTGCAGAAATGCTTTTCTAAGAGGTTTTGATAAGATGACCAGTTTATTTCATCTGATTACACCTTCAGTAAGATACAGTCTGAAAAGATGTAGGAAGAGCCATATACATGCATGCTCAAACATACACACACACACACACACACACACACACACACACACACACACACACACACACACACACACAGATACATACCTTGCATTGCAAACAGCAGAAATTTGACATGGTTTGTGCTGTGCAAGAAGTTATCATCCATACATAATCCAAAATGTACAAAAAAGGGATTGCATGTCTATTTTTCTGCACAGGCATTGATATGAGCTTGTGCAAATACCCACATAGAGCCACTCATGCACACCTCCACTAAATATGTGATGGCATGCATTGTAATTTACTGGAGCTTATTAAACACCCTCAGTTATATTAAGTTATTAAACACTCCCAGCTACATGTATTTAAGAGAAATAGTGCCTTGTATTTGTCATTTGTACAGCAAGCTACTATGCAAAGACCATAAACATGTTATCGCTTGTACTGTGTAGCAAATTACTGCATACATGTCATAAAACTTAGGAAACAAACAGAAATCTTGTACACTGCATAAGAAGGTGTTTTACACACACAGACACATGCAACAAAACCGTACACAACATAAACCACGTGGAACGAAAAGATGGCATGTCTTATACAGTACAGGAATTTATCACACACACGCACACCACAAACCACGATCTTCTACTATATAGAGGCTATTATGGGCATGCAGACACACATGTGCACACACTTTGCTGGTATTCAGAAATGGATACTGCTTATGTAAACACCAAATAATGTGAGCTGGTGTTTTTAATTTTTATCTGGTTTCACAGAATGTGGTTAGCTATGCATTGCTGTATTTGAGACATATAACAATCCACTATATCCACTGTCATGAAAGGAGATACTGCCAGCACAGCTAGCTGGAATTTTGTAAATAATTATATGTCATTTGTGAATATCAAAATGATTTATATAAGATGCTTGTGTTACAACTGTATTAGAACTGTATGTCATGTGTATATCTAACTGGTTTGTACAGATATGTGTGTTGAAAAGATATTTTATAAAGTGTTTGTGTTTGAAAATGTAACCAAAACGTACCTACTGGAAGAAAACAGAAATGTATATGGACTATTGTAACTATATATATATATATATATATATATATATATATATATATATATATATATATATTTTTTTTTTTTTTTTAATAGTGGAAACTGGAATACAGGAGGTTAACTTCAGTACAGCAAATTTTAGAAAAATAGCTTTATAGGCTATGCAAGAAAAGATGGTATATTTCAGTTTTCAATGCAGCTAGAGACACAGAGTCTGTGCTGAGAAGCTTTCTGTATTGCCTTTAGGGTGAATTAATTACTAGTCATGAAACCATGAAGGAATCCAATTGTTTTATGACTTCCAGCATCTGCCAAATATCTTAGGTCTATGTATTTTCACAGATAGATGCTAAATACTGCCAGCTTCCAGCAGTGGGGGTTTCACCTAGGAACTAGAGTCAGATGACAAGAAATGATGTCATTCTGCAAGCTAGCCCAGCAGTAATATTTGAGATATTATTTAGAGAAGTCTTTTAGTGAGACAGAGCATTCTGCATTCTGTCTTGGACCTGGCAACAACTAAAAGATCCATTTACCGCATTTGCCTTGCTCTGTTAGTAAGTTCCTAGATTATAGTATAATTCTCTTAGATTCAGTCAGGAATATAGTAAAGCTTAGTTTAGATATTTTTCTTTATTTATTTTAGACTGCCCTGCAATGTTGTTTTAATATTTCCTGTGATTTTGAACTCTGATGTCACTGCGAGTATATATATTTAGTATTGTCTTGTTCTTTTATTATTTATTATAAAATATATTTAAACATTTCATTGTGGCCATCTGTATAGAGATATTTAACTTTTGAGAGCACTTGCATATTTACTTGGTGACACTGGGTGGGCCACTCATAATAGCCTTGTTCTTGGTCAGACTACCATTTGTTTTAATATTAATACTACACAGTAAAATTGGACAGCCTTTGTTAAGGGCCTTAAAGTAGCTGAAAAGGGGTTCTGATGGCAGTGATAACTACCTTATAGTCTGGGCAGAAGGGGTAGTAACTAGTAAACCTGTGCCACCCTTTCCCAGGTGTGTGTGTGTGTGTGTGTGTGTGTGTGTGTGTGTGTGTGTGTGTGTGTGTGTGTGTGTGTGTATGTGTGTAAAACAACTCTCCAAGAGGTTGTGTGTCAGCTACTTGGGCAGGGACATGAATCACTCAGTGTTGGAGGACTTGGTTTGGAACCCTGGCTAAGGACTCAACTCTATAGCTGGGTCAATTGGGAGTCTTTTTGGGAATCTGCAGAAAGAGGGAGAAACTAGCCCTGGACCGACTGTGGTCTCTGTGTGTTCTTAAAGTAAATTGCACTTGATGCAGAGAGCTGCAGCTGGAAATATTGTGTGTACCTGTCATCCTCCCAGTGAACATTCCCCACTGTTGACAGTGGTGAGGATTGAGACTCCTTGATTACTGGTTGGCAGTAGCGGGTCGTCACATCACATTTCAGGAAACCAGTTAAAAACACAAAAGCACTGGCTCATATTAATTAGCACTTCACATAAGCGCTACCCATTTCTGAGTACTCCCCTTTTAGGATCATAGGATCATAGGAGGTTACTAGGCTAATCATCCTGAGGCCCTTACAAGCCTAGCCAAGAGTTTATCCCCAAAAAAGAACCCTCAGTCAGCACCTGTCACCCCTGTCAGTGATGGACAATAGAACTCTTGGGATAAATTTGTGGTTTCCCATCCACTCATCAAGGTTGCACTTGAAGAGGGTCAGCGAGGTACTCTGTTTGACATGTATGGAAAGTCTATTCCAGAAACAAGGCACCCTCTGGGAGACAAACCTGTCACTCCAGCAGGTTTTGTTGATGTCACATATTAGATTTAGGCCTATCAAGTGGGTAATGCGCAAGGAGTTACACTTACAGATATGGAGCATCTCTAATAAGGCAGGGTCCGATACTGCCTTGTAGGTGAGATACAGATCACCTCTGAGCAATCTGTATGATACTGAGTAGAGTGATTTGAGCCTGTCCACATAGGTCATATGTTGGAGGCCATGGATTCTCTTTGTGAGGTATTTCTGTTGCCTTTCCAGTTAGTGCAGGTGTTTGGAGAGGTACATACCAAATGGGGCATTATACTCAATTATAGGCCTAATGAAGGAGGAGTACAGAGAGGTAATAGCCTCCTTTTTTCTGGATGCAATTCCATTACTTATGAGATGAACCAAGTAAAAGTTTTTTTCTGACCACTGCTGCCATATGATGGTTGAATGTGAAATTGTTGTCAACATGAGTACCCAGGTCTCTCACCACGGGTTGCATGCTTAGGGGGTTGCTGTTGATGTGGTAATCAGTACGGGCCATGTTTATGATGAATGGTATGATAACACATTTTTTTTTGCATTTAACTTAAGCCCATGACTTTGACATCAGTTATTTGCAGCTGTGAGACCCTCTTGCAGTATGTTAACATCATTTGGGGAGTCAATGACAGCACCCAACTTACAGTCATCTGCAAACTTGGTCAGCCACATCCCATTTGTCTTTGCCTGAACCTCTGAGAAGTACATGCCAAACAGTAGAGGTCCCAGGACAGATCCCTGGGGAACACCACTAATGATAGGTCTGCTGTCAGAGGTGGTGGTCCCTATTTTGACCTTGTGGGTCCTCTCAGTGAGCCAGTTGGCCACCCACCTGATGAGACAGGGATTTACGCTAAGTTGTGTTAGCTTTTCCATTATGCCCGAGTGGGGGATTGTGTCAAAGGCCTTGGCCAAGTCAAGGTAAGCTGTATATACTGACTTTTCCTCATCCAGGGCCTTGGTGACAGTCTCAAAGAAGTCAACGAGGTTCAGTAGGCAAAATCTGCCCCTGACGAATCTGAATTGGGTGGGGTCAAGTGCTTGGAACTGGCCTATATCCTTGTTTATGAGATCCATAATAATATGCTCCATGGCTTTATGGATCAGACTTGTTGAGCTAATGGGGAGATAGTTTCCTGGGTCAGTAGTGGCACCACCTTTATGTAAGGGGATGACAATGGCAGTTCTTCACTCTGCTGGAATGAAGCCTGTAATTCAGCTGTGGTTGAATAGGGTACTCAATGGCAAAGCTAGTTCTTGCTGGACATGGTGCAGAATACAGCTGGGATATTATCAGGCCCCATTGAAGCTGTGTTCTTTGCCTTGGCTAGGGCCTTTAACACTTGATTTACAGAGATGTGAGATGTGGGACAAGTATTGGGGATGTTGAATGGGCCTTTGGGAGGGGATAAGGGGTAGAAGTTTGAGCTGAACCTATCGGCTAGCAAGTTAGCTAAGTCAACAGAATCAGTGTAAGTGGCACCATTAAGTACTAATTTGGAACAGACCTGGGCTTTGCCATGGAGGCTCCTGATGTAACTGAAGAAGGACTTGTGGTTTCCCTTTGTTTCAGAGGCTAGTTTCAACTCATAACTGGCTTTGGAAGTTTTCACTAGTGATCTACTTTGCTTGTTGAGGCTGAGGATTGAGGTTTTCCAATTTGGAATTTGTTCTGGAACAAAGAGCCAGTGTGCCTTCTGTTATTTAGGAAGTTATTTTCCACATGCTCACCATAAACTGTATGTAGAAAGAAAAAAGCTGGCTGGGCAGAGAGATAAGTGAGCAAACAAATTTAATAAAACACATAAAAACTGTAAAAATACAAAAATACAACCAGGGTAAGCACTTTCATACACACAGATACTTCATCAGATCCATTTAAAACATCACATTATAGTGCACTTATATACCTTAATGTCTGAGATCACGTGATCTCAAAATTGGCTTAATGGGGATGACATCATTTAACCCATCGCCTTAATTTGCCCTAAGTAGATGCATCCATTTAATCTCCACACATTCTGTTTGGGTTCTTACATCTGTAAGTTTCTATGCTGGAAAAACCAATCGCTCTTTGAGGGACCGAATAAAAGAGCACATCTACAGTATTACCAAGAGTGATGATAGGAATGCATTGTCTAAGCATGTTAAATCAGCATGGGGTCATCACTGGTTTAAGTTTATGGTGTTGGAAGTATATTTACCAAGACTGACAGGAGGTGATGGAAGAACCCAAACAGAATGTGTGGAGATTAAATGGATGCATCTACTTAGGGAAAATGAAGGCAAGGGGGTAAATGATGTTAAAACGATCAGGGCCCTGCAAGTATGGTAGCTGCATGGCTCCAAACAAAATGCCCATTTGAAAAGAATTAATGGAGCCAGCAAACAGTGACTATAATAGATTTATTTAAGTATAGGAGGGCATAGAAAACAAAAATAGAGCAGACCAGTTTTGGCTACTAATCCTGCCTTCTTCAGTGCATGCACTATTTTATTCTGCTCTATTTTTGTTTTCTATGTCCTCCTATACTTAAATAAATCTAGTATAGTCACTGTTTGCTGGCTCCATTAATTCTTTTCGAAGGGGTTAAATGATGTCATCCCCATTAAGCCAATTTTGAGATTATGTGATCTCAGACATTAAGGTATATAAGTGCACTATAATGTGATGGTTTTAATGGATCTGATAAAGTACCTATGTGTATGAAAGT
>NC_056737.1:12913059-13003059 GCF_019279795.1 Protopterus annectens
CATTTGAATGCCTTTACAAGCTTTAATAAACTGATGAAGAGGTTTTGGGGGGAAATGTGTGATTTGAATGCTTTTGCATACATGGACAGTCCTCTCAGGGGGTCATTGAGGGAAACAGTCATTTTGTTGCTTGTGCACACATGGACAGACTGCTGAAGTGATCATTTGGCATTACTCAATGTTTGTGCATACATGAGCAAACTACTGAAGGTATATTAGGGGAAACGTTTAGTTTCCATGCTTGTGCATACTTGAAAAGGTTGCTGAAGGGGTCATTGATGGAAACATCTCATTTTGGTGCTTGGGCACACATGGACAGACTGCTGAAGGGATCTTTTGGTGTCACTTGGTGTTTGTGCATATATGGACAAACTACTGAATGGGATCATTGTGGGAAATGCTTCATTTTAGTGCTTGTGCAAAATTGGACAGACTACCAAAGGATAAATGCAGAAATTTTTCATTTTGTGTTTGAGCAAACTTCAACAGACTGCTGAAGGGGTTCTTGGGAGAAATGTTTCATTTTCTGCTTGTGCATACTTTGAAAGTCTGCTGAAGGGATCGTTGAGGGAAATGTTTCATTTTTATGGTTGTGCATACTTAGACTGCTGAAGGCGATGCTGGGAAAATGTTTCATTTTCATGCTTGTGCATACTTAGTCTGCTGAAAGGGTTTTTGATGGAAATGTTTCATTTTGGTGTTTGTTCATACTCGGACAAACTGTTGAAGTGTTTGCTGGGAAAATGTTTCATTTTCATGCATACACATACTTGAACAGGCTGCTGCAGGGTTTGTTGAGGGAAATGTTTCATTTTCATGTTTGTGCTAACTTGGACAGACTGCTGAAGGGAATTGTTGGGGGAAATGTTTCATTTTCATGCCTATGCATACTTGGAAAGTCTGCTCAAGGATTCGTTAAGAGAAATGTTTCATTTTCATGGTTCTGCATACTTGGACAGACTGCTGGAGGGATCTTCGAGGAAAACATTTCATCCTGGTGCTTGTGCACACATGGACAAAATGCTGAATGGATCTTTGGTGGAAACATTTCATTTTGGTGCTCATGCATACTTAGACTGTTGAAATGGTTGGGGAAATGTTTTATTTTGGTGCTTGTGCACACACAAACAGACTGCTAAAGGGATCTTTTGTGTCACTTGGGGTTTGTGCATACATGGACAAACTACTGAAGGGGTCATTGGGGGAATGTTTCATTTTTGGTGCTTGTGCAAAATTGGTCAGACTGCAGAAGGGGTTGTTTTTAAATGTTTCATTTTGGTGCTTGTACATACTAGAAAGACTGCTGAAGGGGTTATTTGGGTAATCTTTCATTTTGGTTCTTGTGCACACTTGGACAAACTGCTGCAAGGGTCATAGGGGGAACTGTTTCATTTTCATGGTTGTACAAACTTGGACAGACTGCTGACAGGATTGTTGGGAGAAATGTTTCATTTTGGTGTTTGTGCAAACTTCAACATATTCCTAAAGGGTTTGTTGAGGAAAATGTTTCATGTTGGTGCTTAAGCATATTTGAAGAGATTGCTGAAGGGGTCATTGGGGTTTTGTTGTTTGTGAATACTTGTATAGACTGCCGAAGGGATCTTTGGGAAAACATTTCATTTTTCTGCTTGCTCATACTTAGACTGCTGAAGGGGTCCTTGATGGGAACAGTTTGTTTTTCTGCTTGTGCACACATGGACAGACTACTGAAGGCACCATTTCATTTTGGTGCTTATGCACACATGGACAAAATGCTGAAGGGATCTTTGGGGGAAAGGTTTCTTTTTATTGTCATTTGGTTCTTGCATATACAGGGACAAAGTGCTGAAGTAATCTTTTGGTGAAATGTTTCATGTCACCTGAATGCCTGTGCAAGTTCTGATAAACTACTGAATGGGTTATTGGGGTGAAATATGTGATTTGAATGCTTTTGCATACATGGTCAGTCCGCTGAAGGGGGTCATGGAGGGAAATATTCATTTTGTTGCTTGTGCATACATGGATAGACTGCTGAAGAGATCTTTTGGTGTTACTTGGTGTTTGTGCATACATGGGCAAACTACTGAAGGGGATTTTAGGGGAAATGTTTCATTTTCATGGTTGTGCATACTTGGACAGTCTCCCAATGTGGTCATTGAGAGGAAATGTTTCATTTTGGTGCTTGTGCACACATGGAAAGAGTGCTGAAGGGATCTTTTGGTGTTACTAGGTGTTTGTGCATTCATGGACAAACTACTGAAGGGGTTGTTATGGGACATGTTTCATATTCATGCTTGTTCATACTTGGACAATCTGCTGAAGGGGCTGTTTGATCAATGTTTCATTTTAGTGTTTGTGCATACATAGACAAATTGCTGAAAGGATCTTTGGGGAAATGTTTCTTTTAGTGTCATTTGTTATGTATACATGCACAATGCACTGAAGGGATCTTTTGGCAAAATGTTTCATGTCATTTGAATGGCTCTGCAAACTTTGATAAACTGCTGAAGAGGTTGCTGGGAGAAATGTGTCATTTGAATGCTTTTGCATACATGGACATTCTGGTGAAGGGGTTGTTGAAGGAAACATTAATTTTCTTGTTTGTGCACACATGAGCAGCCTGCTACATGGAAATGTCTCATTTTGCTGCTTGTGCAAACTTAGACAGACTGCTGAAGGGGTTGTTGGGAGAAATGTTTCATTCTGGTGCTTGTGCAAAGTTGGAAGAGTGACAAAGGGATTGTTAGGGAAATGTTTTTTTCTGCAAACTTCAACAGACTGCTAAAGGGGTTGTTTAGAAACGTGTTTTACTGTGTAGCTTGCACATACTTTGACAGACAGGTAAAGGGGTTGTTGGGGGAAATTTTCATTCTGGTGCTTAAGCAGAGTTGGACAAATTGCTGAAGGGGTCATTTGGGGAACTCTCATTTTCATGGATGTGCATTGTTCACAGATGGCAGAATGGGCTGCTGGGGAAATGTTTCATTTTGGTACATATGCCTACTTGATCAGTTTACTGAAGGGGAACTGCTTCAGTTTTATGTTTGTGCAAACTTAGACAGTCTGCTGAAGGGGTCATTGAGGGAAATGTTTCAATTTGGTGCTTGTGCACACATGGGCAGACTGTTTAAGGCATCTTTTGAGGTCATTTTTCCATAAATGGACAAACTAGTGAAACGGTTGGGTGGGGAAATGCTTCATTTTGTTGCTTGTGCAAATTTGGGCAGACTGTTGAAGGAGTTGTTGGGGAAATGTTTCATTTTAATGCATGTGCATACATGGACAATTGCTGAAGGGATCTTTGGGCAAAATGTTTAATTTTAGTGTCATTTGGAGCTTGTGTATACAAGGACAAAGTACTGAAGGAATCTATCTGTGTTTTATGTCATTTGAATGCCTGTACAACTTTAATAAACTGATGAAGGAGTTTGGGGAAGAAATGTGTGATTTGCATGCTTTTGCATATACTGACACTCCTCTGAGTGGGTCATTGAGGTAAACATTTATTTTGTTGCTTGAGCACACATGGACAGACTGCTGAAGTGATCTTTTAGTATTACTTGGTGTTTGTGCATACATGGACAAACTAATGAAAAGTTTTTAGATGAAATGTTTCATTTTCATGCTTGTGCATACATGAAAAGTCTTCTGAAAGGATCATTGATGGAAACATATAATTTTGGTGCTTGGGCACACATGGACAGACTGCTGAAGGGATCTTTTGGTATGATGTGGTGTTTGTGCATATATGGTCAAACTACCGAAGATGTCATTGTGGGAAATGCTTCATTTTGTTGCTTGTGTAAAATCGGATACACTGACAAATGATAAATGTGGAAATTTTTCATTTGGTGTTTGTGCAAACTTCAACAGGCTGCTGAAGGGGTTGTTGGGAGAAATGTTTCATTTTCATGCTTGGGCATACTAGGAAAGTCTGCTAAAGGGGTCATTGAGGGAAATGTTTAATTTTCATGTTTGTGCATACTTAGACTACTGAAGGGATCTTTGGGGAAACATTTCATTTTGGTGTTTGTGCACACATGGACAGAATGCTGAATGAATCTTTTGTGAAAACATTTCAATCTGTTGCATATGCATACTTAGACTGATGAAGGGTTCGTTGGGGAAATGTTTCATTTTCATGCTTGTGCATACTTGGACAGACTGCTGATGGGGTCATTGAGGGAATTGTTTCAATTTCTTGCTCATGCATATTTGGACAGATTGCTGAAGGTGTCATTGTGAGAAATGTTTCATTTTGGTGCTTATGCATACATGAACAGGCTGCTGCAGGGGTCTTGAAGGAAATGCTTCATTTTCATGCTTATGCAAACTTGAACAGACAGCTGAAGGGGTTGTTGAGGGAAATGTTTCATTTTGGTGCTTGTGCAAAACCAGAGAGAGAGTGATGACGGGGTTATTTGGAAAATGTTTCATTTTAGTTTTTGTGCAAACTTCATTAGACTGCTGAATGGGTTCTTTGGAGACAAGTTTCATTTTGGAGCTTGTGCATACTTGAACAGATTGCTGAAGGGGTTGTTGAGGGAAATGTTTAATTTTGGTGTCTGTTCATACTTTGACAAATCATTGAAGGATTTGTTGGGGGAAATGTTTAATTTTGGTGCTGATGCATACTTGAACAGACTGCTGCAGGGGTTGTTGAGGGAAATGTTTCATTTTCATGCTTGTGCAAATTTGGACAGACTGCTGATGGGATTGTTTGGAGACATGTTTAATTTTGGAGCTTGTGCATACTTGGAAAGATTGCTGAAGGGGTCGTTGGGGGAAATGTTTAATTTTGATGTTTGTGCATACTTTGACAGACTGCTGAAGGGTTCTTTGGGGGAACATTTCTTTTTGGAGTTTAAGCATACTTAATCTGCTGAAGGGGTTGTTGGGGGAAATGTTGCATTTTCCTGGTTGTGAATACTTGGACAGACTGCTAAAGGGATCTTCGAGGGAAATATTTCATTTTGGTGCTTGTGCACACATGAACAAAATGCTGAATGGATCTTTGGGGGAAATGTTTCATTTTGGTGCTTCTGCATACTTGGACAGACTGCTGAAGGAGTCGTTAGGGGAAATGTTTCATTTGTGTGCTTGTACAAACTTGGAAAGTCTGTTGAAGATGCTGTTGAGGAGAAATGTTTCATTTTCATGCTTTTGCATACTTGGACAGACTGTTGAAGGGATCTTTAGGGAAACATTTTTTTTTGGTGCTTAAGCTAACTTAATCTGCTTAAGGGGTTGTTGGTGGAAATGTTTCATTTTGGTGGTTGTGCATACTTGGACAGACTGCTGAAGGGGTCATTGGGATAAATGTTTAATTTTTGTGCTTCTGTATATTTGGAAAGTCTGCTAAAGGGGTCATTGAGGGAAATGTTTCATTTTCCTGGTTGTGCATACTTGGGCAAACTGCTGATGGGATCTTTGAGGAAAACATTTCATCCTGGTGCTTGTGCACACATGGACAAAATGCTGAATGGATCCTTAGCAGAAACATTTCATTTTGGTGTATGCGCATACTTAGACTGTTGAAGGGTTTGTTGGGAAAAATGTTTTATTTTGGTGCTTGTGCACACATGGACAGACTGCTAAAGGGATCTTCACTTGGTGTTTGTGCATACATCAAAAACTACTGAAGGGGTCATTGGGGAAATGGTTTATTTTGGTGCTTGTGCAAAATTGGTCAGGCTGCTGCATAGGTTGTTGGGGAAATGTTTCATTTTGCTGTTTGTACAAACTTTGACACACTGCTGAATGGGTTGTTGAGGGAAATATTTCATTTTTCTCCTTAAGCATACTTGGCAGATTGCTAAAGGGTTCATTGGGGAAACAGTTCATTTTGGTGCTTGTTCATACTTAGACTGCAGAAGGGGTCATTGATGGGAATGTTTCATTTTGCTGCTTGTGCACACATTGACAAACTGCTGAAGGAATCTTTTGTTGTCATTTGGTGTCTGTGCATAGTTGGGCAAACTACTGAAGGGATCATTTGGGAAATGTTTCATTTTGGTGCTTGTGCATACATGGACAATTTGACAAAGGGATCTTTGGGGTAAAAGTTTCATTTTAGTGTCATGTGGTGCTTGTGCAGACAAGGACAAAGTGCTGAAAGGATCTTTCTTTGAAACATTTCATGGCATTTGAATCTATGTGCAAACTTTTATAAACTGCTGAAGGGGTTGTTGGAAGAAATGCATGATTTGAATGCTTTTCCATACATAGTCAGTCTGCTGTTGGGGTAATTGAGGGAAATAATCATTTTATTGCTTTTGTACACATGGACAGACCACTGAAGAGATCTTTTGGTGCTATTTGATGTTTGTGCATACATGTACAAACTACTCAACATACTTTTTTATGAAATGCTTCAGTTTCATGCTTGTGCATACGCGAACAGTCTGCTGAAGGGGTCATTGAGGGAAACATTTCATTTTGGTGCTTGTGCACACATGGACAGACTGCTAAATGGATCTTTTGGTGTCACTTGGTGTTTGTGCATACATCAACAAACTACTGAAGGGGTCATTGGGGAAATGTTTTATTTTGGTGCTTGTGCAAAACTGGTCCAACTGCCGAAGGGATTGCCAAGGAAATGTTTCAATTTGGTATTTGTGTAAACTTGGACAAACTGCTAAAGGGGTTATTGGGGGAAATGTTTCATTTTTTTGCTTAAGCATACTTGGACAGATTACTGAAGACGTCATTGGGCAAACATTTTATTTTGGTGATTGTTCATACTTAGACTGCAGAAGGGGCCATTGATGGTAATGCTTCATTCTGCTGCTTGTGCACACATGGACAGACTGCTGAAGGAATCTTTTGGTGGCATTTGGTGTCGGTGCATACAAGGACAAACTACTGAAGGGATCATTGGGGAAATATTTCATTTTGGTGCTTGTGCATACATGGACAATTTGCTGAAGGGATCTTTGGGGGAAATTTTCATTTTAGTGTCATTTGGTACATGTGTATACAAGGAGAAAGTGCTGAAGGGATCTTTCAGTGAAATGTTTCATGTCATTTGAATCTCTATGCAAACTTTGATAAACTGCTGAAGGGGTTGTTGGAGGAAATGCATGATTTGAATGTTTTTGCATACATGGTCAGTCCACTGTCAGGGTAATTGAGGGAAATAATCATTTTATTACTTGTGCTCACATGGACAGACTACTGAAGAGATATTTTGGTGTTACTTGATGTTTGTGCATACATGCACAAACTACTGAAGGTGCTTTTGGGGGAAATGTTTCATTTTCATGCTTGTGCATACTCAAACAGTCTGCTGAAGGGGACATTGAGGAAAATATTTCATCTTGATACTTGTGCATACATGGACAGTCTGCTAAAGGGATTGTTAAGGAAATTGTTTAATTTTCATGCTTGTTCATATTTGGACAGTCTACTGAATGGATTGGTATGGAAAAGCTTCATTTATATGCTTGTGCACACATGGACAAATTGCTGAAAGGTTCTTTGAGGATCAGTTTCTTTTAGTGTCATTTGTTGCTTATGTATACATGGACAAAGTACTGAAGGGATATTCAGGCAAAATGTTCCATGTCATTTGAATGCCTGTGCAAACTTTATAAACTGCTGAAGGGATTGTTGGGAGAAATGTGTCATTTGAATGCTTTTCCAGTCTGCTGTAGGAGTTATTGAGCAAAACATTAATTTTCTTGCTTGTGCACACATGGACAGGCTACTTAATGGGTCTTTGGGGGAAAGGTTTCCTTTTCATACTTGTGCGTACTTGGACAGTCTGCAGAAGGGGTCATTAAGGAAAAGGTTTCATTTTCCTGCTAGTGCATAGTTGGACAGACTGCTGAAGAGGTCTTTGAGGGGAAATGTTTATTTTGATGCTTCTGCCAAGTTGGACAGAGTGGCAAAGGGGTTGTTGGGGAAATGTTTCATTTTGTTGTTTTTTTTGTTTAAACTTCGACAGATTTCTGAAGGGGTTGTTTGTAGACAAGTTTTATCTTGGAGCTTATGCATACTTGGACACACTGCTGAAGGGGTTGTTGAGGGAACTGTTCCATTTTGGTGGTTGTGCATACTTAGACTATTGAAGGGGCTGTTGGGAGAAATTTTCATTTTGGTGCTTAAGCATGGTTGGACAGATTGCTGAAGGGGTCATTGGGGGAACTCTTTCATTTTTGTGGATGCACATACTTGGCAGATGGCTGAAGGGGTTGTTGGGGAAATGTTTCATTTTAGTACTTATGCATAATTGATCAGCTTGCCTCACTAGCTACCTCCCTTAAGGGTTGTCAGGGGAAATGTTTCATTTTTGTGCTTGTGAAAACTTGAAAAGTCTGCTGAAGGGGCCATTGAGGGAAACATTTTCATTTGGTGCTTGTGCATACATAGACAGACTGCTGAAGGCATCCTTGGGGTCACTTGGTGTTCGTGCATACTTGGGCACTCTGCTAAAGGGGCTGTTGATGAGATCTTTCATTTTGGTGTTTCTGCAAAATTGGCCAGACTGATAAAGGGGTTGTTGGGGAAATGTTTCATTTTCATGCTTGTGTATACTTGGACAGCCTGCTGAAGGGGGTCATTAATGGGAACATTTCATTTTGGTGGTTCTGCATACATGGACAAATTACTGAAGGGATCTTTGGGCAAAAAGATTCATTTTAGTGTCATTTGGAGCTTATGTATACAAGGACAAACTACTGAAGGGATCTTTTGGTGAACTGTTTCATGTAATTTGAATGCCTGTACACATTTTGATAAATTGATGAAGTTTCTTTGGGGGAAAATGTGTAATTTGAATGCTTTTACATACATGGACAGTCCACTGAGGGGGGCCATTGAGGGAAACATTCATTTTGTTGCTTATGCACACTTGGACTGCTGAAGTGATCTTTTGGTATTACTTGGTGTTTGTGCATATATGGACAAACTACTGAAGGGGCTTTTAGGGGAAATGTTTTATTTTCATGCTTGTGCATACTTGGACAGTCTGCTGAATGGGTCATTGAGGGGAAACTTTTTTTATTTTGGTGCTTGTGCACACATGGATAGAATGCGGAGGGGATTGCTTGGTGTTACGTGGTGTTTGTGCATACATGGGCAAACTACTGAAGGGGTTGTTGGAGAAATGTTTCAATTTCATGCTTGTTCATACTTGGACAGTCTCCTGAAGTTTTCTTTGGGGGAAATGTTTCCTTTTTATGCTTGTGGGTACTTGGACAGTCTGCTGAAGGGGTCATTGAGGGAAATGTTTCATTTTGCTGCTTTCGCATACTTGGACAGACTGCTGAAGAGGTCTTTGAGGGAAATGATTCATTTTCATGCTTGCTCAAACATGGACTGACTGCTGAAGGGGTTGGTGGGGGAAATGTTTCATTTTGATGCTTGCGCAAAGTTGGACAGAGTGACAAAGGGGTTGTTGGTGAAATGTTTCATTTTGGGTATTTTTTTTTGTGCAAACTTTGACAGAATGCTGAAGAGGTTGTTTGGAGACAAGTTTTATTTTGGAAGTTATGCATACTTAGACTGTTGAAGGGGTTGTTGAGGGAAATGTTTCATTTTCATGCTTGTGCATACTTAGAATATTGAAGGGGCTGTTTGGGGAATTTTTTCATTCTGGTGCTTAAGCATGCTTGGACAGATTGCTAAAGGAGTCATTGAGGGAAATGTTTCATTTTGGTGCTTGTGCATACTTAGACAGACTTAGCTTCATGAATGTAACCACAGTGTACCCTGCTAGAAAAGAGCAGAAATGTGTATAAACTATATGCCTGAGAAAATGTATGTTTTCATGGTAGAAGTTGGAACATACAGAGTTAACTTGCAAAATTCTAAGAAAATAAGTTGAAATTGTTTACAACTGTGCTATAAAGTTAGTTAATGCAAAAAGACAGGATGTCTAGAACTAGGATATTTTTCTATTGTCTGGAAACAGAAATAATTACAGGTTTCAAAGGTAAAAATGTTTGACTGTTTTACGACTTCCAGTTCCAGGCAAACTTCTGAGAGAGGTATTTTTGACACAGAGGTGCTAAACTTTAAGTTTCCATTAGCCTGGGGACTGAAGGCAGAGGGGACAAAGGATGATGTAATCTGAGATAACCCAGCAGAAATGTCTGATAGTTTAAGAACTATCTCAGAGAGTAAGTCTATGCATTTTGTATTTGTCTTTGGATCTGACAACATCCTCTCGTCAGCATTTGTCTTGCTCTGTAAGTAATTCATTTAGAGCATAGCATTTCTTAGATATAGATAGGAATACAGTAATGATTAGTTTAGATGTTTTCTGTATTTATTTGAGATTGTCCTGCAATGTTGTTTTAAAGTATTTCCTGTGATTCTGATCTCTGTTGTCACTGTGTTGAGTTATTGAGTATTGTCTTGTTATTTCATTATTTATTATTAAATATATGTAAACCTTTTAATTGTGGCTGGTTTGTTTAGAGATATTTTAGCTCTTAAAGTACTTGCATATGTATTTGTTGACTCTGTATAGACCACTCTTAAATAGCCTTAAAAGTTTTGGACACACCATTTGGATAATAGTAACATTACACAGTAGAATTGGTCACCCTTTGGGAAGGGCCTTATAGTAGCTGATAAGATTGGTTGGTGGCAGCTGGTACTATCTTATAGTCTGGGCAGAAGGGGGCATAGATAGTGAATCAGTGCCAGCCTTCCCCAGGAGTGTCTGTGTGTTTTTATATAAATCAAATCTCAAAGTGTGTGTGTGTCTGTGTGTGTGTGTGTGTGTGTGTGTGTGTGTGTGTGTGTGTGTGTGTGTGTGTGTGTGTGTGTGTGTGTGTGTGTGTGTGTGTGTGTGTGTGTCAGCTACTTGGACAGGGACACGAAGCACTGGTTGGAAAGAGAGGGTGCTGAAGGTTTTGGCTTGACCACTCAGCTGAGATCTTAACTCTATAGCTGTGTCAGTGGGGAGTCTTATTGGGGATCTGGATAAAGAGAGAGAAATCAGCCGCATGATCTCTGTGTGCTCTTAAAGTAAATTGTACTTTACTGTGTGTGTAGTTGTCATCCTCCCAATGTGCATGTCCCTCACTGGTGCTAGTGGTTTGGATTGAGGCTCCTTGATTACTGGGCCAGTGCAGGGGCATCACATATTAATTGTTTGGCAGTGGTGGGATAGCCACATCACATATTAATTGGTTGATAGTGGTGAGATAGCTATATCACATATTAATTGGCTTGTAGTGATGTGGATATTGAATTCCTGTAGCTTGTGTACAGTGATTATTGAAGGTGCTTGCACTCTTAATCAGCCACTTAGTGAACATTCAGAATTCATATCACAATTGTTTTATTTTTTTTTTTTTGGTGGCTTAGTTAGTCAGGGAGAGCAGGCAAGCATGCCAGCAGAGGAGTGTGGCAAGCTGACAAGGAGCCAGTTGGCTGAGATATGCCAGGCTAAAGGACTGGTGCATGCCAACCTGACTAAGACAGACATGATTCCAGCTTTAATCACAGCTGTATCAGAGAATAGCAACCAGGAGGATGATCAGACTGGCCATGGAAATGTACACCTCTCAGAAAATGGACAGCTCAACCTTTCCACAGAGGACTTAAAAATTCATCTGGAGTTAAAGAGACTTGAGCTAGAGGCAAAGCGTTTGAAAACAGAGGCAGCAGAGAGACTGAGGCATCTAGATACTGTGGAAAATGAGAAAATGCTACATCTGGAGAAGGAGAGGCAGAGGCAAAATGAAAAGGAGATGCTGACTCTTCACCAGAGTCATGGAGGTAATGGCAAAGAGAGTGACAAAACCCCAGCAGCAACGAAGGTCAGTAAATTTCTTCCACAATTTACAGAGGGGGATAATTCTGAAAGTTTCATTCATATGTTTGAGAGGGTATGTAAACAGTATAATGTTGACCAAGGGCTCTGGGTACGGTTCTTGACTCCCTTACTCCATGGCAAAGCTGGTCAACCACCAAGAACAAAAAACTGATGTGAAAAACAAGAAAAACGGCTCAGGAAAAATGCCAGCATCCACAACAAGTATTTAATAAAATCAATGTCCTAAAATGCCAGCATCCACAACAAGATGTCCTAAAACCAATGTTGTGATGGAAAAAAATAACAAATCTAAATGTAAAGCGCTTTTCGTCTGTTAATATAAACATACTTCTTCAGACAAATGCACTCTGTAAGTCAAAGGGAATTTAAATGCAGCACAAGTAGTCATATGACAGATGTTACTTAAAGTTAACTCTTTCAGAGTCAGAGCAGTGCTGACTTGCTTTTCACCTTTTAAAGAAAAAGACAATATGCAAAAATCAAGAAAACCTAACAACAATTAATTTGAGTTAAACACAGTGGTTCAATGTGTTTCATGCACTGCATTCTAGTTATTTTACACTCTACTTCTCAAAAGCGAGAAGTGTATATGTGTATTACTACAAACCAGGATGTTATATCAACAAGCATTAACATATATAAACATACAAATGTTTTTCTTGTTTTTCCATGGCAAAGCTGTAACTGTTCTTTCCAAACTATCTGATAATGACTGCTTAAATTATAATGTTGTAAAGAATTGTTTGCTAGAATTTTTTAAGTTAACACCTGAAGCTTATAGGAAAAAGTTTTGTGAGCTTAGACGCAAGGCAGATGAATATGTGTGTGAATATGTTGCTGAACTAAGCACTTATTTTCATAGGTGGGTCAGTGGATGTAAGGTCACCACTTCTGAAGGGCTAGCAGACCTTTTGGTGAGGGAACAAGCCCTTAGCACTTTGCCTAAGGACATGAGAATCTGGTTAGCTGATTGACAATGCTCTACTGCAGATGAATTGGGGAAGAAGGGAGACCTATACCTAGCAAGCAGGGCATCAATGCAGAGGAAAGGGTCACCCAGTGCTGCCATGGGTCTAAGGGAACCCATGGTGAACAGCCTAGTCTGCCTCAACAGAATCCACCAGTAGCAAGTGAAGCCACTAGTACATGTACACATTCAGGAACTAGTTAAATGATTTAAATGCAACCAGTGGGGCCATGTAGCATATATATGTCCTCGGAGGCAAGGTGGGGAACAAATGTTCAGAGAGCAAGAAAGTCTGAATGACATAATGCCAACATTAAGTTGTCTCGAGGCAACAAGGGTACTAAAATACCACAAGAGGTTATATACCATCTTAGTAAATGGGAAAAAGACCATGGCTAAGAGTGACCCAGCCACTGACCTAACCATTGTGAAGCTTGAAATGGTTACAGAGTAGCACTACTTGCTTAGGCAGTCTACTCCAGTCAGAGCTTTAGAAGGGACCCCATTCCAAATACCTTTGGTTAGGATTCACCTTGACTGGGAGGGTGGAAAAGGAAGCAAGCAAGTAGGTGTGTTTGAGGATATCCCTACAGATGCCTGGAGAGGGAATGATTTTGATAATGCAGTACCAAGTGTTCATGCAGTTACACACAATCAGGCTTGGAGACAAGCATGTGGGTCTGGTAGCCTGGGGGAGACCCAGACAGACTGCACACTTGCAGCCAGGATGGTGAGTTGGTTACTTCAGGGAGGGAGCTACCCTGTAGCGGTGAGACCGAAGGTGAACCACAGCTGCTTGTGAGTACTGATGTTCCTTTGGACAGAGCAACTGTAAGGGCAGAGGTGAGTAGTAGTACCCAGGGTGACAGTGAGGCACCGCTGTCAGGGGATACCAGACTTCCTGTGGAAGGGGAGCTCGGAAGGGTTATCAAGAGAGAGTTGAGACAGGCTCAGCTCTCAGACCCTACATTACAAGGCCAAAGGGAGGTAGCTAGTGAGGCACCTGATTCTCAAGGAAAGGGGGAATCTGTATACTGGGACAAAGGGTTGCTGTATAGAATGTGGACATCTAAGGGAGTGCTAGAGGGTGAGAGAATACAGCAGTTGATAGTGCCTATACCCTACCATTTGGCACTTCTGGCCATAGCTCATGATATTCCCTTTGCAGGTCATATGGGCAAAAAATGTGCAAAGAGATGTATTATGCAGAACTTCTATTAGCCTGGGATGCTCAGAGGTGTAACAGGGTACTGCAGAACCTGTGACCAGTGCCAAAAGATAGGCAAGGCAGGAGACAAGGTGAAAGCTCCTTTGATGCCTTTGCCTGTGACTGAGGAGCCATTTCAGAGGGTAGCTATGGATATCGTGGGTCCTGTGAGTACCCCAAGTTCTACAGGGAAAAGTATATCCCAGTGGTAGTATATTATGCTGCCAGATACCCTGAGGCAGTGGTTCCATCCTCCATTGAGGCGGAAAAGGTGTCAAATGCTTTGTTAGACATTTTCAGCAGGGTAGGTTTCCCAGAAGTAATACTGACTGACAGAGGTGCCAATTTCATGTCAGACCTGCTGGCTTGTCTGTGGAAGTACTGTGGGGTGAAGCACCTAAAGACTATCCCCTACCATCCCCAGACTAATGCTGTTGTTGAGAGGTTAAACTCTACACTCAAGACCATGCTATGGGCATTTGCAGACCAGTTTAAGAGGGACTGGGACAAATATTTGCCCCATCTGTTGTTTGCTTACAGAGAGGTTCCCCAGGAATCCACAGTTATTTCACCCTTTGTGATGTTGTATGGTCATAGGGTGAGGGGACCTCTAGATATGATTCAAGATGATTGGGAAGGTGAGTGTAAAACCCACAGGGAGTCTGTTGTGGCATATATCCTAAACCTCTGGACAAGGCTCAGGGAACTCATGGGCTTGGCCCAGGAGAACCTGGCAGAAGCCCAACAGCAGAAAAAGGTCTGGTATGACAGGAATGCTCAAGCTAAAGAGTATGCTGTAGGGCATCAGGTAATGGTTCTTGTTTCTGTCAGTCAAAACAAGCTGCAGGCAGCTTGAGAGGGACCCTACAAGGTGGTAAGGAAGGCCAGTGATATTAACTACATGGTAGAACTGCTAGGCAGGAGACAAGGGCACAAATTGTACCATGTTAACATGATGAAATCTTACCATGCTAGGGAGGCCCTTGTGCTGAGTATTTGCAGTGGATAACAGGAAGAGTCTGAGGGGGATCTGGTGACTGATCTCCTCAGTGAGGCTCAAACTGACACCTCAGTGGAAGGGGCAGCAATGTCCCAGCAGCTATCCCCTACCCAGCTTCGAGAAATCCATGCAGTGTTACAGGAATTTGGGGACATGTTCACTGGGAAACCAGGGTGCACCCGCCTGGTGCAGCACCATGTGGATACAGGACCCCAAAGGCCTATTAACCAGGCCCCTTATAGGGTGCCTGAGAGAGTCAACAGACTCTGAGGGATGATATGCAGGAAATGTTGGAACTAGGGGTAATTCAAGAGTCCAGCAGTCCCTGAGCCTCCCCAGTAGTGCTGGTACTGAAGAAAGATGGCAGCACCAGATTCTGTGTGGACTACAGGAAATTAAATAGTCACACAGAGTAAGATGCTTACCTCATGTCTAGGACAGATGAAGCCCTATAGCAGCTGGGTGGGGCTTAGTATTTTACCACCATTGATCTTACCAAGGGTTACTGGCAGGTGCCCTTGACTCCAGTGCTAGAGAGAGGTAAGCCTTTGTCACTCCTTTTGGCTTGTACTAGCTCACAAAGATGCCCCTTTGGGATGGCAAATGCCCCAATGACTTTCCAGAGGCTGGTAGATCATATCCTGGCAGGAGCAGGAGATTTTGCCCTTGCTTATCTAGATGATATTGCCATCTACAGACATTCCTGCCAAGAGCACCTTCATCATGTTAGGGAGGTGCTGGGCAGACTACAGGGGGCAGGGTTGACTATTAAGCCCAGCAAATGTCAGGTGGGTATGGCAAAGGCCTCCTACCTGGGACATAGAGTGGGGAGTGGTAAGATCAGGCCAGAACCTGCCAAAGTGGAAGCCATTCAGGCATGGCCTGCACCTGTTACCAAATAGCAGGTGAAGGCATTCTTAGGGGCAGCAAGGTACTAGAGAACATTCATCCCTAGTTATAGTACCATAGCTGCTCCCCTCACAGACCTGATAAGGAAAAACAGGCCAGATAAGGTAGTGTGGACCTCAGCATGTGAGCAGGCATTCCAGAAGCTTAAAGAAGCTCTGGTTGGACCCCCTGTTTTAGTCAGTCCAGATTATAGCAAATAATATGTTGTGCAGGTGGATGCTTCAAACTAGCTTGAGTTCTCATGGCGAGGGAAATTGTGAGGCTGCCAGCCCAGCTAGCTAGAATTTTGTCAATAATTCTATGTCATTTGTTCATAGGTTCATAGGTTGGTACTAGGCTATCAGCCCTAGGGCCTATACAAGCCTAGCCATAACAATTCCCTGGCTATTTATTTCCACAATATTTACTTCCCTGTTATATTAATAACATTTTGTGAATATTAATATGATCCATAGGCTTGTCTTAAAATGTAAGAGAACTATATGTTATGTGTGTATTAAACTACTGGTGCAGAAGTGTGTGTTAAATTGTATGTTATGTACTGAGCTTCAAAAATGTAACCACAGTGTACCCTGCTGGAAAATAGCAGAAATGTGTATAAACTATATGCTTGTGCAAATGTATATTTTCATGGTAGAAGTTGGAACATACAGACGTAACTTGAAAAACTCTAAGAAAATAAGTTGAAAGTGTTTAAGACTGTGCTGTAAAGTTAGTTAATGCAAAGAGACAGGATGTCTAGGGCTAGGAGGTTTTTCTATTGTCTGGAAACAGAAATAATTACAGGTTTCAAAAATAAAAGTGTTTAACTGCTTTACAACTTCCAGTTCCAGGCAAACTTCTGAGAGATAAGTATTTTTGACACAGAGGTGCTAAATTTTAAGTTTCTGTTAGCTTGGGAACTGAAGGCAGAGGTGACAAATGATGGTGTAATCTAAGATAACCCAGCAGAAATATTTGATAGTAATTTAAGAACTATCTCAGAGAGTGAGTCTGTCCGTTTTGTATTTGTCTTTGGATCTGATAATATCCTCTCATCAGTACTTGTCTTGCTCTGTAAGTAAGTCATTTAGGGCATATTATCTCTTAGATATAGATAGGAATACAGTAAAGATTAGTTTAGATGTTTTCTGTATTTATTTGAGACTGTCCTGCAATGTTGTTTTAAAGTATTTCTTGTGATTCTGAACTCTGCTGTCACTGTGTTGAGTTATTGAGTATTGTCTTGTTCTTTCATTACTTATCATTAAATATATTTAAACCTTTTAATTGTGGCTGGTTTGTTTAGAGATATTTTAGCTCTTAGAGTACTTGTATATGTATTTGGTGACACTGTATAGATCACTCTTAAATAGCTTAAAAGTCTTGGACACACTTACCATTTGGATAATAGTAACATTACACAGTAGAATTGGTCACCCTTTGAGAAGGGCCTTATAGTAGCTGATAACAGAGGTTGGTGGCAGCTGGTACTACCTTATAGTCTGGGCAGAAGGGGGCATAGCTAGTGAACTTGTGCTAACCTTCCCCAGGAGTGTATGTGTGTTTGTATATAAATCAAATCTCAAAGGGTGTGTGTGTGTGTGTGTGTGTGTGTGTGTGTGTGTGTGTGTGTGTGTGTGTGTGTGTGTGTGTGTGTGTGTGTGTGCCTGCCAGCTATTTGGGCAGGGGCACGAAGCACTGGTTGGACAGAGAGGGTTCTGGAGATTTTGGCTTGACCACTTGGCTGACATTTTAACCCTATAGCTGTGCAAGTGGGGAGTCTTATTGAGGATCTGGATAAAGAGAGAGAAACCAGCTCCAGACTGAATGTGATCTCTGTGTGCCTTTAAGGGAAATTGTACTTTACTGTGTGTGTACTTGTCATCCTCCCAATGTGCACATCCATCACTGGTGCTAGTGGTGAGGATTGAGGCTCCTGGATTACTGGGCCAATGCAGGGGCATCACAGGATTGTTGGGACATGTTTCATTGTTGTGCTTGTGCAAACTTGGACAGTCTGCTGAAGGGGTCATTGAGGGGAAATGTTTTATTTTGGTGCTCGTGCAAAGTTGGACAGAGTGACAAAGGGGTTGTTGGGGAAATGTTTCATTTTGTTTTTTGTGTAAACTTCGACAGAATGCTGAAGGGGTTGTTGGGAGACATTTTACTTTGGAAGTTGCGCATACTTAGACTGCTAAAGGTGTTGTTGAGGAAAATGTTTAACTTTGGTGCTTGTGCATACTTAAAGTATTGAAGGGGCTGTTGGGGAAATGTTTCATTTTCATGCTTTTGCATACTTTGAAAGTCTGCTGAAGGGGTCGTTGAGGGAAATGTTTCATTTTCATGGTTGTGCATACCTGGACAGACTGCTGAAGGGATCTTCAGGGGAAATATTTCATTTTGGTGCTTGTGCACACATGGACAGAATGCTGAATGGATCTTTGGGGATACATTTCTTTTTGGTGGATGTGCATTCTTAGACCAACTGTTGAAGGGGTTTTAGGGGGAGATGTTTCATTTTCATGCTTATGCATATTTGGACAGTCTGCTGAAGGACTCATTGTGGAAAATGTTTCATCCTGGTGCTTGCGCATTGTTGGACAGACTGCTGAAGGGATCTTTGGGGGAACATTTAATTTTTGTGCTTGTGTATATTTAGGCAGACTGCTAAAGGGGTTGTTGGGGAAATGTTTCATTTTGGTGCTTGTTCATACTTGGACACTGCTAAAGGGGGTTGTGGAAAATGTTTCATTTTGGTGCTTCTGCATACATGGACAGAATGCTGAAGGGATGTTTTGGTGTCACCTGGTGTTTGTCCAAATGGTAAAAGTTGTACCAAATCAAACACAGGTCCATAAGAACACCAAAGCTTAATGAATGTAAGTACGAGGTACTTTCACAGACAAGTCTGTTTCATCAGGCAAAAATGGTTCAACTGAATTCTGAAAACCTTTTATACAAAATCACATAATAGTGAAACAATTAGTAAAACAATTAAACAATTAAGACTTTAATAAAACAATTAAAGCATTAAAAATTACCTTCATCTAACACTGTTGTGTAAATAGTTAAGTTCTGGTTTCAAAGAAAAAACTTCATTGAGACCAGATTTCTGATGTGCTTTAAAGTACAAAATCCATGTATTTTCTTGTCTTAATGTGATTTTTTAAGGTCACCTCCCGTAATAGGGACTTTCAAATTTTCAAGTATGAAAAACTTGAAAGTGTGTGTATCATTAGTAGTAGATATGTGTTTGTATAAAGAATTGGTCAAGACCTTCCTTTTAATTTCTGAAAGATGGTTACCTATACGTTTTTCAAAAGTCTGGTTTGTCTTGCCAATATAAAATGACTCACATTGTTCACAACGTGCTGCAACAATTTCCATATGCATTAATTTCAAATATATGATGCCTTACTGGGTCCACAAAGTTTGTTTCAGTATAAATAAATTTACAGTTACATCTATAGATGTCTCTAGCTTTAGGATTAATATGTTTATAAGCTGGTTGTTATTTATAGCATAACTTATTTTTTAAAGTAGAGCATCTTTCATAACTAAATGATTGTTTTTGAGAGATATCTAATAACTCAGATACAAAAGATAGTAAAAACCAATGCTTATTAATAATGCTTTTGACAGTTGCACTATTCTGATCAGCGTTAAGCATATATTGACATCCACTAGATCAAGTTTGTTCTTTAATTCATTTATCTTGTTTTTGTTTACTTCTAATGGAAAAAACTGGAGGATATATATTATCCCTGTAAGTTAGAATATCATCTCTAACATCATAGGATCTATTAATGTTATAGCCACTATTTCTAAAATCTTGAGCCATGTCAGTTAACTGTTCAGTCAATATAGTGGACTGTGTATTAAGTCTGCTTAGTTGTGCCATTTGGTTCTTAATAATATTATTAAATATATGTGGGGGGTGCATGCTGTCTTGTGCTAAATTAGTAAATTTTTTAACCTCTTTTCTATGAAGTGTAGTTTCTATCTGTCCATTTTAATTGTTTGCTAAATGAATATCTAAAAAATTAGCTTGTCTATAATGCACAGTTTTCTTAAACCTTAGAAAAGGAGTAGCATTATGTAAATAGTTAATAAACTCATTTAAGTCATTCAGTGTCCCTTCCCATAAAAGAAAAATGTCATCCACAAAATGTTTATAGAATACGACCTTTCGTTGTCCAATGTACATTATGATCTAATATAAATTCTTCTTTCCAACAATTCATAACTATTTTGGCATAGGTATTTGCTACGGGGTTGCCCATAGCAACCCTCGAAGATTGTCTGTAGTATTTATCCTGAAATAAGAATACATTGCTTTCTAATACAAGGTTAAGCAGATGGCAAATTAAATCAATATCCAGATGTCTGGAAACTAAGTGTTTTGAACTATATTGCCTCACCATGTCTATGCCTAGATTGTTGGATATTCATGTAAAGAGAAAATCCACATCTAATGTCACTAAATGAGAAGTCAGTGATGAATTAGTTTTTGTCCAATCAAAAAGTAATTCCATAAATTCTGTGCTATCCTTTACTATAGTTGTAGAAGTACTTAGAATAACTTTAAGTTCAGACTGCAGATATTTAGAGATAGCCTCAGTTGCCCATCCCTGTGCTGATACAATGAGACATAATGGTGGATTAGTCAAACTTTTGTGTATTTTCAGAATCACATAAATTATGGAAATAACAGGTGTAGTAACAAGCAAATAGTTATAGATCCACTGTGCAAGAAATCACATAAACTATTAGTTATTTGTTCAGTTACGTCACATATAGAATTCTTACTATTTTCATCATCAGCTGTATTAAGCATTTTAAAATTTGATGCAATATACCAATCAGTGTTCATAATTACTACCCACCCACCTTTATCTGCAGGCTTAATAACTATTTTATCATTTTGCTATAATGAACAAATAGCATTATAATCAGTTTCAGACAAGTTATAAAAACGTTTTTCTGCTTAGAGGTAAAAGATGCATAAATATCTTGTTCAACTAGCTTTTCAAACATATTTACCACTTGATTTTGAGGTGGCATAAAAGTACTGCTTCTAAAATATTTAGGCAAACTGTCAGCATGTGCACCTCGTTGTTGCAGAAATATATGAAGATTTAGTTTCTGAATAAACAGTTTAAAATCAAGTAAAGTTTTAGAAACATCAGTGTTAGTAGCTGGTATATGTTAAACCTCTGTTTAAAACGTTAATCTCTGACTGAGAGAAAACATAGTCAGAAATGTTAAACTAAATGTCTGAATAAACAGCACCTTTGGTTGGTAAGTCTACTCCAGTTCATTGCTCTTTTTCCACTCACGGTTGCTCTGAGAACATTTTCTTTTGGACGGAATAGGGTTTGGCTTTATTTATAAAGATAAAAGATCACCTTCTTGGTGAAGGCAAACATTATCAATAGGATCCAACGCTGAAACAATATGTGGATCTACCATCGGTCTATGCATTTCACTTGTTCATAGGTTCATAGGTAGGTACTAGGCTATTGGCCCTAGGGCCTATACAAGCCTAGCCAAAAAGGTACCCTGGCTTTCGCCACCCAAGAAAATTATTTTCCTGTGCCCCTGTCAAGCAGAACCACAGAAGTGATCCCCGGGGTTAATTTTCTATTACCCATCCAATCATCAAGATTTTTCTTGAAGAGTGCTAATGAGAAGCTCTGTTTGATATAGACAGGTAGTGTGTTCCAGAGTATGGGAAGTCTCTGGGACAGGAATCTATCCCTCCAGCATGTTCTGTTGATTGTGGTTACAAGGTTTAGGTCCCTAGAGCATGTAGCTCGAAGGGATTGGGATTTCTTTAAGCATGTCCAACATCTCTGGGTTTGACATAGCTTTGTATGTTAGGCAGAGATCGCCTCTGAGTAGGCGGTATGCGACAGAGTAAAGCTGGAGCTTTTTGAGACAGTCTGCGTAAGGCATCTGTTTGAGGCCAGTAATCCTCTTTGTGAGGTATTTTTGCGGCCTTTCCAGTTGTTGTAGATGTCTTGTGAGGTACATACCAAAAGGGGTGTTGTACTCTACAATAGGTCTAATGAGTGATGAGTAGAGGGGAACAATGACCTTTTTTTTTCTGGATGAGAAACCTTTTGTGATGAGGTGTGCCACGTAGAAGGATTTCCTGACCACTGCAGTGATTTGATTACCAAAGGAGAGACCACTGTCCACCTGTGTCCCAAGGTCTCTTATCACACTTTCGGTGTTAAGTAGACTACCACCTATGTGGTAGTTCATGGGTACAGAGTTTTTACCAAAGGGGATGACAATGCACTTTTTGGCATTGAGCTTGAGACCATGACTTTGACATCAGGCATCTGTCTCAGTGAGGCCCTTTTGTAGGATGTCCACATCATTAGGAGTTTCAAGTATGGCTCCTAGTTTGCAGCCACCTGCAAATTTAGTTAGCCAAAGACCTTCTGTGTTAGCCTGTACTTCAGAGAAGTAGATACCAAACAAGAGAGGACCCAGGACTGAACCCTGTGGTACTCCATTTGTCACTGGTCTGAAGTCTAATTTGGAGTCTGCTACTTTCATGGTGTGGGTTCTTTCAGTAAGCCAGTTGGCAACCCATCTTGTGACATAGGGATTTATACCTAGTTTAGTGAGTTTATCTATAATTCCAGAGTGGGGGATGGTGTTGAACGCCTTGGCGAGATCTAGATAGGCTGTGTGAACCACCTTACCCTCATCTATGGCTTTGGTGACTACTTCAAAGAAGTCTATCAGATTTAAGAGACATGATCTGCCTTTTACAAACCCAAACTGTGTGGGGTCCAGAGTTTGGAGATCTCCAATGTCTTTGTTTATGAGTTCCATGATGATACATTCCATGGCCTTGCAGACGAGGCTCGTCAGGCTAATGGGGCGGTAGTTCCCGGGGTCTGTTGTGGCCCCCCCCCTTTGTGGAGTGGGATAACTGTCACAGTGCGCCATTCAATGGGCACAAAGCCTGAGATGAGGCTATGATTGAACATGGTACTTAGGTGGGGTGTCAGTTCATTCTGTAGTTCATGTAGAAGGCAGCCTGGGATGTTGTCAGGTCCCATGGATGCTGTGTTCTTGGCTTTGGAGAGTGAAGTTTTTACCTGTGCATAGTGATATTAAGCAGGTTTCCCACATTCGACGTGTTGGCAAGTGTGTGGGTAGTATCACAATTGCTACCATCGTCAGTGATGTCATCTGGAAGAGATAGTGTTGTATTGTAATCCTTATTAGTCACATTCAGTACTTTGGAAGCATTTTGATTGGCCATTTTATAATTCGGCCAGAAAAAAATATGACCAGGTTCGCAATCATTAATGTCTCTTTGGAGTTTATGTTTCTTATGTGCAATTAACAAATTCTCAAACTTGGTTAACTTGTCAAGTGTTTTTAACAGAAAATTAGAATGTATATCGCTTTCAACACCTTCTGTGAGATCTTTATACATTCCATCGATTTCATTTCTAAGCTGCTGTTCAGTCGGCTCAAAATGATTATTCATTAGCTGTATATATTGTATGGATAGTTTTAAATTTAATTGCTGCCATTTTCTTAATAGTTCTGGTTGGGACTCACCATAGGTAGGCATTTTTAAAATACAGAGTCCTCTAGGAACAATATTTAACTTGATATAAGCATTAAAAGCCAGTTGTTGCCATTGTAACTTTTTGAAATTACTTACAGTTTTGTCAAAGTTCATAAGTTTGGCTTTATATTCCTCAATGCATGTTGCAAGAAAAACATCAGCATTACTGAATTCCGTAGATGTTGTAAGATCAATAAGTAAGGGATTATCACGAACTTCCAGGAGATCCTGAATAAATGTACGAGATGCCATACTAGTTGATGGTAGATTCTGAACCTGTTGCATGTTAGGCTAGGTTAGTTCCAGGTAAAGTCAAACAAAGCAAGAGAGAATATCCAGCCAATAAATTGGTGCAAACAATAATAGTAAAGTCCGAATACTAAAAGTTGTACCAAACCAAACACAGGTCCGTAAGAACACCAAAGTTTAATGAATGCAAGTACAAGGTACTTTCACAGAGAAGTCTGTTTCATCAGGCAAAAACAGTTCAACTGAATTCTGAAAACCTTTTATACAAAATCACATAATAGTAAAACAATTAGTAAAACAATTAAACAATTAAGACTTTAATAAAACAACTAAGCATTAAAAAACACCTTCATCTAACATTGTTGTGTAAATAGTTAAGTTCTGGTTTCAAAGAAAAAACTTCATTGAGACCAGGTTTCTGATGTGCTTTAAAGTACAAAATCCACATATTTTCTTGTCTTTCTGTGATTTTTTAATGTCACCTCCCCTAATAGGGACTTTCATATTTTCAAGTATGAAAAACTTGAAAGTGTGTGTATCATTAGTAGTAGATATGTGTTTGTATAAAGAATTGGTCAAGACCTTCCTTTTAATTTCTGAAAGATGGTTACCAATACGTTTTTTAAAAGATTTAGGAATGGCGTACAGCATAATGGAACCTCTCAAACTATAGCATCAGCAAATATGGATAACAATAATTCCCAGGGTTTTCAAGGAGTCCGGAAAAAGCAACTAAATCAACAATGGAATGGGAGAGGACAAGGGCAGCAACAACGGAGGAAACAGAATCGACGCAGGAGATAGCACAGGCTCCTGCATTTAAACCACAGATTCTTGTAAGTACTGAGGGGGATTTTAAAATCTATAACTTTACTACTTTACATGCGGATACTAAAACAGTCAATTTGTTGTCCAGAGGATTATCTTTTGTACCTGATAAAAAAGCCGACTTAGCTAAAACAATTGTTGACTTAAAGATATTTGTCCATAAATTGAATAGAATTTAGCTGTGCTTATGGGCAACACTCTTACACTGACTAACGATCTAAAAGTATCCAGTTTATTTAATCCCCCTTTGCATGGGACAATAGCCCTCTTTGAAATAATTTGTGAGATGGACATATGTACTGTCTTAAATTATACCAAATTGCCTAGTAAACATGTCAGTAATATGTCTTCTGAGGATTTTGTTTTTTGCAGTTATTAAAAGCATGTAATGTTAGGGTTATGAAACCTGATAAAGGCTGTGGGCTTGTTTTTATGAACGAAAGTGAATATGCACAAAAAATGCTTACTTATTTAGACAGCGACAACTACTGCCATGTATGTTCAAATGAAGTTAACATTCCATATAAAAAGGTCAATAATACTCTTAATGATTTGTTTTTTGAGGGAAGCATTGATATTGATACTCTACACTATCTAACTATGGTAGCACCAACTATACCAGCTGTATTTGAATCTCCCAAAATACATAAAAACCTTAATAATCCACCATTTAGACCAATTGTGGATGGGAGAAGATCAATAACTTATTTGAGTGCCAAATTTGTGGATAGCAAACTTAAACCCATCATTAAGAGTGAAGAGCAAATATGTCGTGATTCATGGGGCTTCTTAGATGGTATTAACAAGTTGGAATATAATGGAAAATCATAATTTCCTTACAGTGGATATTAGGGACCTATACATTGTAATACCACAAGACATAGGATTAGATTGGGTTTGAGTGCTCCTAACCAACAAAGGCATGGAAGGTAGCGAAATAAATATTATGGAAACTCTATTGGATTTAATATTATCCAATAATTTCATGCTTTTTAATGGTGAATTTTACAACCAAGAACCAGGTGTTGCCATGGGTTCACCATGCGGGGGCAGCTTTGAAAATTGTGTCATGGCACACTGGGAGAAGGAGCTGTTATTTACCAACCATTAATTCCAACAGTATACAGTCTGGTACACGAGATACCAAGACGATATGTTTTTTGTTTGTAAAGGTGATGCTAGTACAATAGAACCCTTCATAGAGGCCATCAGAAAAATGACTGACTATTCAGTTTGCAACGGAGTCCATCAACTTTCTTGACATGCAGTTGTATAAAGATAGGCTTGATAATAGATATAGAACTATTATATATAGGAAGCCTACATATTCAAATTAATTTTTGCAGCAGCCATCCCTTCTATCAGGAAAAAGCAGTGATGAAGAGACAGTTAGTAAGAGCTGCTAGGATGGTCTCTTCTGAGGTGTATTTCCTAGTTGAATGTGACTTATTAAAGTGTATGTTCTTAAAAAGAAGGTATCCAGAATATCTGTTTGAACAAATCTGGTTGGAAGTGTGTGCCAAAAGAGCTAGTGGGCACTTTAAGCCTATTTTGCAAAGAGGATACATGGTAGTCCTGGACCCCACGGTAAATGAAGCTGTAATACACAATCATAACATGACACCTAATATAGGGCCCATGTTTATGACATCGTTCACATTGAACGCGAAAGCAATTACTAATATTTTGTTTAAAAATTGGTCCCTAATTTCTGAGGATATCCACACTTGTAATAAACTGGGTGGCCCTTTGCACATAACATACCGACGAGGACAGAATTTGAAAAACATTCTAGAAATTCAAAATTAAACATCCAATAGGTGCTTTGGGATGAACAAATGTGGTAGATGCCATCAATGCCAGTATATTAAGCTTGGCAATAAGTTTACCATCAGAGATAAGGGGTACATAGTGAGAGGGAAATATAACTGTGAATCTAAAGGGGTCATGTATGTTGCATTATGCCAGCAATGTCAATCGTTTTATATAGGTAAAACGGAAAGATCATTGAAACAAAGAATCTATGAGCACCAATACAATATAAGCAAAAAGGTAACTACAAATGCTCTAGCTAAGCACAGTATAGAAAACCCCACTCATCAATTTGTGTTCACTATTATCCATCAGGAAAGACGCAATGTCCAGGGGGATCCTTAGGAACTGAAGCTAGAAGAGAATGAATTATTGTGGCAGATTCGTACATATGCCCACATACCCCCAGGCCTCAATGAGTATGCTTCAATTAAATGTATTTTGAAGCTGAAAGCATTAGATAGGTGAAATATATAGGCATATGGAGTTTTTAATTCATAAGATTTGGATTTATTTAAGTGTAATATAAGTTGGCTGCATTTAATTGTTTCTGATATATAGTAGTAATATTTCTTTGAGATGCATTTCTTTGAGATGTGTTCCAGTTTTTAATAGGAAAGGGTTTTTAGAAAAGGTTTTTAAATTATTTTTCATTGTTTATCATGCATTTTTACTGCCTTTCCTTTTATTTGGATTTATATGTCTTTAAATATTTACATATTTGATTACTTAATTATATAACTGATTAATGAATGTATAAAAAGTACAGCATTTTGGGTAAAGAGATGTCTGAAGAAGTCTAAGCATTATTTTAGATGAAAGCGCTAACATTAAAGTCTTGGGAATATCTACAGCTGTTTTGTTTTTTGTTTTTTACTAGTTTGATACAGTTTTTGGTTGTTTGCTAAGTTTCAGAATTTAATTGCACATAAGAAACATAAACTCCAAAGAGACATTAATAATTTCAAACTTGGTCATGTTTTTTTCTGGCTGAATTATAAAACGTCCAAACAAAATGCTTCCATAGCACTGAATGTGACTAATAAGGATTCCAATACGACACCATTTCTTCAGGATGACATCACTGATGATGGTAGAAACCGTGATACTACCCACACACTTGCCAACACGTCGAATGTGGGAAACCTGCTTAATTTCACTACATCAAGTGAAATGTGTAGACTGATGGAAGATTCACATATTGTTTTAGCGTTGGATCCTATTGATATTTTATATCTTCACAAATGAAGCCATACCCTATTCCACCCAAAAAAAATGCTCTAAGAGCAACTGCAAGCAGAAAAAGAGCAATGAACTGGAGTAGACTTACCAACCAAGGGTACTGTTTATTCAGACATTTATTTTAACATTTCTGACTATGTTTTGACTCGGTCAGAAATTAACGTTTTAAACAGAGGATTAATGTATATACCAGCTACTAGCACTGATGTTTCTGAAACTCTACTTGATTTTAAACTGTTTATTCAGAAACTAAATCTTCATATATTTCTGCAACAATGAGGTGCACATGCTGACAGTTTGCCTAAATATTTTAGAAGCAGTACTTTTATACCACCTCAAAATCAAGTGGTAAATATGTTTGAAAAGCTAGTTGAACAAGATATTTATGCCTCTTTTACCTCTAAGCAGAAGAAAAGTTTTTATAACTTGTCTGAAATTGATTATAATGATATTTGTTCATTACAGCAAAATGATAAAATAGTTATTAAGCCTGCAGATAAAGGTGGGTGGGTAGTAATTATGAACACTGATTGGTATATTGCATCAATGTTTAAAATGCTTAATACAACTGATTATGAAAATATCACAAAGAATTCTATACGTGATGTAACTAAACAAATAACTAATAGTTTATGTGATTTGTTGCACAGTGGATCTATTAATGAAAAGTTATATAATTATTTGCTTGTTACTACACCTGTTATTCCCATAATTTATGGGATTCCAAAAATGCATAAAAGTTTGACTAATCCACCATTACATCCCCACTGTATCAGCACGGGGATGAGCAACTGAAGCTCTCTCTAAATATCTGGAGTCTGAACTTAAAGTTGTTCTAAGTACTTCTACAACTATAGTAAAGGATAACACAGAATTTATGAAATTACTTTTTGATTGAACAGAAACTAATTCAGCACTGACTTCTCATTTAGTAACATTAGATGTAGATTCTCTCTTTACCTGCATACCCAACAATCTAGGCATAGACATGGTAAGGCAATATAGTTCAAAACACTTAGTTTCCAGACATCTGGATATTGATTTAATTTGCCATCTGCTTAACCTTGTATTAGAAAACAATGTATTCTTATTTCAGGATAAATACTATAGACAATCTTTGAGGGTTGCTATAACCCCCGTAGCAAATACCTATGCCAACATAGTTATGAATTGTTGGGAAGAATAATTTATATTGGATCATAATGTATATTGGACAACAAAATGTGCCGTATTCTATAAATGTTTTGTGGACGACATTTTTCTTTTATGGGAAGGAACACTGAATGACTTAAATGAGTTTATTAACTATTTACACAATACTACTACTTTTCTAAGGTTTAAGAAAACTGTGCATTATAGACAAGCTAATTTTTAGATATTCATTTAACAAGGAATTCAAATGGACAGATAGAAACTACACTTCATAGAAAAGAGGTTAAAAATTTTACTTATTTAGCACAAGACAGCATGCACTCCCCACATATATTTAATAATATTATTAAGAACCAAATGGCATGACTAAGCAGACTTAATACACAGTCCACTATATTGACTGAACAGTTAAATGACATGGCTCAAGATTTTAGAAATAAGCTTCAGCCATTCCCAGACCCTGTAGCCAGCTAAGAAATCTTCTCCATATCATTTCTTCGCATTTTAAGATATGCGAAGCATCCAGATGACGTCAGTGCTAATGGACAAGTGCATACAGGAAGTGGAAAGCTCAGCGGAGGCCAATAAGTGACTGTAATCATTTATTTTAAATAATATCAAGCACAACAACTCAAAGTATTGAATTAAAGGTTGCTTGTAATTTAAAAATAAATGTTAATGAAGGAGCAGCTATTCTCGATTCCCTGGACCTATAAACTGCATAATTAACAGGAAAAGAGGACTAAAAGTGAGTAATTGTAAATGTAATATCAATTTACAGAATATTATCTGCAACACTCACCTATAATGTCACTTTTGTTGCCAGATGTTTACATACTTAGTTAATATAGTTTTAATAATAACTCAATAAGGTATTTAGTTGAAGCTAACTCAGATATAATGATTTATGCTTACAGCTTTGAGCATTGAAAACTACTTAATGGATTTCTAGTTAGCTCCTTTCTATCTAACTGGTGTGTGCATATCTCTTTGAATAACATGTACTGATGTTTTGAAGCATTGAAAATTCTTATTGACTGGCAGATTTAATTATAATTGAGATATAAAAGTATTATAAAATAACACCTCACACAGAAGCAAGAAATATTTCATTTATCTGTAGTATCTCTGTATCTCTAACACGTATAAGGTTACACCTGCTAGAAAACATATTGTAATAGATCAAATGGCAATGCTTCTATCCATTACAATATATTTACTGTTTATCTAAAGCCCCCCCTTTTTTTCCCCATCTCCTCTTTCACGTACATACATATATTTGTGGGAAAGGAGACACAACGTGATTAATGAATTTATATTTGATAAGTTGCAATACTTATGTTAACATAATAGATCTAAGAAATTTGTTTCTGACTGCATAAAACCTTGTTTAAAGAAAATTATCAATACGAATAGTTCAATAACTGTTGATAGATATTATTATCCTACTATACTATGCTAAGTGTGGTTAAATAGTAATTAGTCAACACAGACACTCTTATATTATCCTTATGATATATATCGGTTAGAGACTTGCTAATAGTTTTTTCTATATTTTATACATACACAATAATTTACATTGTATTTCATTTTCGTGATCAACATATTATATCAGATGAAATATATTAAGTTAAATTTTAATAGGTTTAAGTTAGAATAATCTCTATTTTTGTATCTAATCACTATTACTTAATACATATTACTGGTGGTAGTTGTGTTCTGTTTAAGGGTTTGATCTCAGTGGCTAATGTCATTGAGACAGGGAGTTTATAACTCCAGGCGGGGAGCTATATTGTGTTTTTATAATCTGAAATATACGTTCATTGTTAAAAAACAGTTTCTTTTGAAATCCATTTTAATCTATCCAAATAGAATTATAAGTTACAATGCTTATAATATATGTGTTTCCCACAATGAGTTAATGTATAATACTTGCAGAATGAACAAGTCTTTGGTTGGAAAGAGATTCTCAAATTACTCATATAGTATTGACATGTTATTAATTAATCACACATTCATACCTACATAACATGACTATATTAAAAGGCATATCGATTAATATAAATGGTCTAAATAACCGTATTAAAAGAGGTAGTTTGTTCAAATATCTAGCCCTACATAAGCCAAACATCATTTTTTTTTTACAGGAAACTCATTTAATAAAAGATAATATTAAGTTCTTAAACACAAATATACAATCATCGCAAGCTCAGTATATATAAAAAAGAAAAGGGGGGTTGCAATTTTATGGAAACAAATCGCTTCCTTCACCAAGAATAATTAAAACATATCAAGATAACAAAGGATTGTTATGTTTAGCCATAACTGAAATAAACAAAAAAACTATATACATTAATAAATAATTATTGGTTACCGGGAATAGGTACTAATACTATCAAACAACTTTTATCCCAAATAATATCTCAATCTGAGGGAAATATTATCATGGCAGGGGACTTCAATTGTATCTTAGATTTAAAAGATACAACCACTTTAGCAAACAGAAAAATTACCCCTCAAGCAAAACAATTAATAACATTTATAGACTCCTACTTGCACAAAGATATATTTGACTTCACAGATCTTAGCTTCTACAATACACATTTTATTCCAATAGACACAAATCATATTCCAGAATTGATAGAATACTATTCTCCACACAAATTATAAATGATTTAAATAACAGCAAAATAATTTCTTGTCCAATCTCCAATCATAATTCGATTATATTTGAATTAAATATTAACAACATTCCCAATAGACAAATAAAAAGGATACCTGCATATCTTACCCAACTTAAAGATTTTCAGTCATTTTTAAAAGAAAAAAATACAACATTTTAAAGATATAAACTCAGCATCTAATACCCATGACATCTATTTTTGGGATGCACTAAAAGCTTACCTATATGGACAAATTAACAAATGGTATTACAATAAAAGGAAAACATGGGATAAAGATATGGAAACATTACAGAACAAACTTGAGATATTGCATCTCAAAAATAGGGACAATATCACTTCTAAAAGCATTAGGGAGGAAATAAGCAAATTAAATGAAGACTATAGAAACATACTACATCACAAGACAATGATTACATTAGAAAAATATAAATTTCTTGCTTATTCATTAAATCCTAAGCATTTAACTAATCTCAAAAATAAAATTAAAAGAATGAACAAACATAATCATATCAAAGATATATACTCCTTGAGGAAAAAGAAAGACGTATATAGTATACATGATATAATAGAAGAATTTAGAAGTCACTTTCATACAATCAATCAATCCACACATAATACAGAAAGTAAAAACATAAAGCATGTTATAAATAAAAATCTTCACAATAAACTTAATAAACAACAAACAGAACTTATTGATAAACAAATCACCCTAGCTGATATACAAACTCAAATTAATAAGCTTAAACAAAATAAGGCACCTGGAAATGATGGTATCATACCAGAAATATACAAAGCTATGCCCAAATCAGCTATTTCATTACTTCATAAAGTATATAGCACAGCTCAAAACAACTTCATAATACCCCCCTCATGGAAATATACATTCATATCACCCATCTTAAAACATAACAAGGACCCTAAATATTCTTCCTCTTACAGACCTATATCTTTATTAAATACTGATTATAAGATGTTTATGAACATATTCACTGAAAGACTAAAAAAGCTCTTACTCCAATTAATAGATGAGGATCAGACAGGTTTTGTAGTCAATAGAAACACTTATGACAATATAAAATGAACATTAGCCCTTATTGATTTCTCACAAAAGAAAAAAAAGAACCTAACTTTAATTAGTCTGGACATAAATGCCGCTTTTGATTCAATTAATCGGGATTACTTGTTCACATTATTAGAATGTTTAAATTTTTCATATAATTTTATTAATCTGCTAAAACACCTATATGACGGTACTTTTGCATATATTAAATTAGGTTCATATACTTCAAATAAAATTCCTATCATAAAAGGTACCAAGCAAGGTTGCCCACTATCTCCATTGTTGTTTACAATGATAATAGAACCATGGGCTAATGATATTAGGAACAATAAGAAAATAGAGGGTTTAGAGTTTGAAAAAGATATAAAGGCTAAAATTCAATAATTTCCAGATGTTCTCATCTCTACAAAAGGAAATGACTCTTCAATATCAGCTCTATTTGATTTGATTAAAACTTTTCAAAAGATGTATGGGCTGTCTTTTAATGACAACAAAACTAAAATACTACCCATTTATTCAAATACAAATAACAAATCTAGCCATAACACTCAGTAATTAACTAGTATAGATCAAATTACATATTTAGGAATAATTCTAGCTAAAAATATTAAAACAATAATACAACTAAACTATAATAAGTGTTTTGAAAATTTTTAAAATCTATTTTTAAAATGGAATACAATAACTTTCACTACAGAAGAAAGATTAATTATTATTAAAATGATTATTCTACCCAAAATATTATATATTATACAATCTATTCAAATACTCCCTTCAAAAAAATTTATTAATAAGTTAAATACTTTAATTTTAAAATGCTTTTGGTTCGGGGAAAAAACAAGAATATCAATTAATCAACATCAAAACAGTTGGAACAATGGAGGGATAGCATTTCCAGATCTAAACCTTGACTCTATTTCCTCAATAATCAAAACAATTACACAACTATTAGATACTACATACTCAGCTAAGTGGAAACTGCTATGGGTTTCATCAGCAATGCAGCTAATATCAAGACCATCTACACACAAATTAGAAATAATAAGTACACTATTTTATGGATCCTAAAATATTATTTTACTATACACATAACTCTCAATCATACTACTAGCTATATTCATAATATTATAACAAATTTTAAAAATGTCATATATAAACACCCCAGATACAAAGAATGCTTATTATTATTATTCCCCATAGCATTCACACAAGAATCAATTATAACTTCAGACATAAATAAAATTACCATATTTAAACATAATGATCTTAAGTTTTGGTTCCAACTAACATCTGAATATAAAACCAAATCAGTTGAATACATAATACAGGAATATCAAATAGACAATATAATGTGGCTGAATATGCAAACACTTTTACTAACTCTAGCTAATAAATTAGAATTGATCTAATCAATTACTAAACATGAATCTAGTACTTTACTATACCATTTTCAATCAATCTTACTTCATAAAAAAACCTATTCTGGCAAACTTTCTTTTATTTATAGAACTATCAGAGAAGAAACTTTCAGTTGTCCACAGAACTACTGGAACTATTTCTACTCTATTAATAATAATTTTCCAACTGATCTAGATAAAGCAAACATCTTACAATCAGCAGGAAAAACTACTTTATCTTTGAATTGGAAATTATGCACGTGGAGATATATAAACAGATTATTCAATACTCCTCAATTAATGGATAAAATAAACAAAAAATATCTGTAATAAATGTAAATCAAATATAGACATAAACTGGGCACATATGTTTTACGAATGCCATATCTTAAATAATTTTTGGTGAAAAAGAAATGACTTACTACAGAACTTTATTCAGACTATTTCACATTAAATAAATCTCTGGTGATATTTAATACTCCTGTTCCACAATGTGTCAGAAAAATAAAGTATCCACTATTATGGGTAATACTGGCGGTAGCCAGAAAGACCATAACAAAAAACTGGATTTCAGAATCTCCTCCTTCATTTTCTGAGTTCATGAATTTATTAAACGTAGTATGCCAACTGCAATTAAAAACTATAAACTCAAGAACAACTAAAAAAACATACAATCATCAATTGTGTGTTAATTTGCAAAATTTGTTGAAGAAGAATGAATCTCTATAACAAATTACATCAGTTTGTTTCTTTCATATTGACAATATACATTATAAACAGAAAACAATAACACATTTTAAATATATTAATGGATGTCTACGTAAATACTTTAGTTGGTTCAGTTCTGTTAGTTTGGTATATATCAAATATGTAAATTATATATGTTAAAGCATTCAGGTTACAGTTTTATTATGATTTCATGTGATTGTTTAGAATTTTGAAATTATTAAAATCAATAAAATTGTTTTGAAAAAAAAAAGATTTTAGAAATAGAGGCTATAACATTAATAGAGCCTATGATGTTAGAGATAATATTCTAACTTACAGGGATAATATATATCCTCCAGTTTTTTCCACTAGAAATAAACAAAAACAAGATAAACGAATTAAAGAACAAACTCAATCTAGTGGACGTCAATATATCCTTAACTTTGATCCCAATAGCACAACTATCAAAAGCATTTTTAATAAGCATTGGTCCTTACTATCTTTTGTACCCGAGTTATTAGATATCTCTCAAAAACCATCATTTACTTATCAAAGATGCTCTACATTAAAAACTAAGTTATGCTATTAAGAACAACCAGCTTATAAACATATTAATCCTAAAGCTAGAGACATCTATAGATATAACTGAAGTATTTACTGTAAATTTATTATACTGAAACAAACTTTTTGGACCCAGTAGGGCATTATATATTTGAAATTAATGCATATGGAAATTGTTGCAGCACTCCTTTAGTATACATGACATGTTGTGAACAATGTGAGCCATTTTATATTGGCAAGATCAACCAGACTTTTAAAAAACATATTGGTAACCATCTTTCAGAAATTAAAAGGAAGATCTTGACCAATTCTTTATACAAATACATATCTACTACTAATGATACACACACTTTCAAGTTTTTCATACTTGAAAATGTGAAAGTCCCTATTAGAGGAGGTGACATTAAAAACATCACAGAAAGACAAGAAAATAAGTGGATTTTGTACTTTAAAGCACATCAGAAACCTGGTCTCAATGAAGTTTTTCTGTGAAACCAGAACTTAACTATTTACACAACAATGCTAGATGAAGGTGTTTTAATTCTTTAATTGTTTTATTAAAGTCTCAATTGTTTAATTGTTTTACTAATTGCTTTACTATTATGTGATTTTCTATAAAAGGTTTTCAGAATTCAGTTGAACTGTTTTTGCCTGATGAAACAGACTTCTCTGTGAAAGTACCTTGTACTTTCACGCATTAAACGTTGGTGTTTTTATGGACCTGTGTTTGGTTTGGTACAACTTTTACTATTTGGGCTTTGCTATTATTGCTTGTACCAATTTACTGGCTGGATATTCTCTCTTGCTTTGTTTCACTTGGTGTTTGTGCATACATGGACAAACTACTTAAGGGGTCATTGTGGAAAATGCTTCATTTTGATGCATGTGCACACATGGACAAATTACTGAAGGGAGATTTGGGAGAAAGTTTCATTTTACTGTAATTTGTACTTGTGTATACATGGACAAAGTATTGAAGAGATGTTTGGGAGAAATGTTTCTTGTGATTTGAATGCTTGTGCAAACGTCGATAAACTCCTGAAGGATTGTTGGGGGAAATGTGTGATTTGAATGCTTGTGCATAAATGGCCAAACTACTGAAGGGATTGCCAGGACATTTAGAGGAAGAAAGAAAACCATGCAGCACATTCAAGCATAATTTTAATGAATATTCTTCTTGATTTTTAAAACAAAGATATAGCAAACCCTTTCTTGAAAGATTAAACCCTTTCATAATCAGGCTCACTGAAATGTAAGTGTTTTTGCAGGGGGAGTTAGGCTCCCCTGCATCCCCAATGTTGGTGTGTACCACTCACACCTTCCAAGTTTGTATTACTAGTCTCTTCTTGGTCATTGAAAAAGTAAAATATGTCTCTGTCTCTAATGAAAGTAGTTTCTTGGGGGCATACCTCTCAACCTCTTAGCATAAGAGACCTGGACAAAGATTAAAATAATGGAGTCAAAAGCCCAAAAATGGTGGCAGATTTTAAATATTGCTCTTCTTAAGTTTAAACTTAGACAGTTCTAGAATAACAGGATTTGTATTGTACATTTTTGGAAGGAAATGAAATCTGAAACACACAAATGTTTGTTATTGTTTCATGAGTTCAGTCCTCACTGATTTGCCAAAAAAAACACAAATTTTATGAGATAAAAATCTGGACATTCTGCAAAACTCTGAACAGCTGAGAGGTATGGTCAAGGGCCATGATTAAGCATTCAGCACATGTTGCTTAATACTCTGAAATTATGTTTGTTGCTTAGGAGAAATAAATCAGTCAAAAATGGCTTTGTCCAATCAAATACGAGGCCTTATTGTATTCTGTATTCTTAACTGGCTTCATGTGGTCTCCATTAGAGTACCTTGAAAATCATGATTACTTCAAATTGGCCAAAAAATAAATTGTGCTTCCAAAGTATTATACTGTATGTCTGTGTCCAAGATTTGTGTAGAGCTTTGGAAACCTTTCTTCTTCCTTTAGTGTTTAAGCAGCTGAAGAGTATCATAAAATAGGACAGATATATGTAATGCAGTAAAAATAGTCATTGGTTTTAATATTTAGAATTATTACTACATTTTTATAAAATGTGTTATAATTAAAAATGAAGATATGTTTAGCTCAGACACTTCCTTTATCGATGACTAGCATGATACAAATTGGATATCTACTTTTCATGGTTTGTTTTGTACAGTAACTAGAGTCATGTTAGAGAGAGAGAGAGAGAGTGTGTGTGTGTGTGTGTGTGTGTGTGTGTGTGTGTGTGTGTGTGTGTGTGTGTGTGTGTGTGTGTGTGTGTGTATGTGTGTCTAATTTCATAGGTTAGTACTAAGCTATCTATCCTCGTGGGCCATTTTAAGCCTAGCCATATTTCTCATCCCAAAGGTAAGAATCAAACCCTGTGCCTTGTGTGTATATGATAAGCACAGTCATTCTTATACTGTCAGAATTTTAACTCAAGGGACTATTTTTTCCTTTTTTTTTTTCAATTATTTTTGATTTCTTCTGTTGTTTACTTGCTTACACATTGCATTTCTCTTTATTTATTTGTTATGATTTGAGGTCATTTTATAACTGAAATAAGGCACTTGGACGTACAGCCTATATTGTCTAGTAGGACACACCCCTGTTGCTAAACAGTAAACACACTCAGTATAAGTGTTTAGTACCTTTATTATGCCACTGGGGCATGCTATTGGCAGACAATAAACCACACAGTGTTGTGTAGTTGATCCAGTGTTCACTGAACTAGCACTAACTAGTAAAACATTGTGTTTCAAGGAGTAATCAATATAATGTAAACTTCAGGTATAAATGGTGTGGCAATACACACTAAACTTTTTTGTGCAGTATACAACTATATATAATCTTGATGGTTCAGAATGTATATTTTATCTACTTCTCCCTTGGGTCAAGATTTTTTTGTCTGTGCCACAGCCACAGTTATTTCTGTGTTGCAGCTCATATTTGCCAAGCTTAATAGTAACATTTGTTATGCTGCTGTTGGTTGCTGGCATTTGGACAAAAAAATCATGACCCAGGGGAGAAGCAGATGTCGATTGTGCTGAGCTCTGTTTTGTTCTTAATATCTGCATGGTTTCTTTAAATTGCTATAGCTGTGTTGTTTTGTGGTTGTTTATGCATCCCATGACAGTTACATGATTCACTTTGTAAATGTTTTAAACTTTCAGTAAAACTTCCTGTTTGGACATGCTTTTCAGCATCTTGGTCTCTTATGTTTTTTGTGAAAACTTGTTGTCAATACATTTTTTGCCATCCCCGTTCAAAAAAAAAAAAAATTATTTTGCTCTGTAAGATGGGGGGGGGGGTTGACAAATGAGGGTCTCACCCTGAGTTCTAAATGGCCTAGCTACTCTAATGCCTATATTTGAAGTGTTTTAGTTTCAGTTAAAATGTTAATGTTAAAAAATGCAAAATGTATAATAAATGAAAAAATAAAAGAAAACAGTTTATATACAACAGCAGCATGGTGAAGCAGCATTTAACACTACTGCCTTAACAGCTCTTGATTTTCCTAGCAGTTCACTTCTCAGCTACCTTTTTTTTCTGTGCACAGCCTGGATGTCTTAACTGTGCCCATGTGGGTTGCTACTAAGACTCTAGTTTCCTCCCACATCCCAAACACATGCTGTAGGTGAACTACCTATTTCAAAACTGACCGTAGGTACATGTGTCATGTGAGGGTGAGTGAAGGTTACATATTCCGATGAGTATACTTTGTGTGAGCATTTTTTTCATCAGTTGTCTTTGATCCCATTTTTTTAAACCAGATTAACTTATGTCATGTGAAGCAGCCATACAGGAATTGTTTCATTGTAAAAAAAAATTACTTTTTGTCTTTTGTTTTTTTTTTTGTTTTGTTTTTTTTTAGCATTTTCTAGTCATGTTTCTCTATGTAAAGAAACTGATGAAGCATAACTCATTCTAGGGTGATTTGAATGGACATAGATAATGAGTATCATGCATTATGTAATGGGTTGACATCCACTACAGAAATAGCTCCTCTGCCATGCATTGAGTGACTTCTGGGAAAGTCTGTAGCTATCCTTCAACCCTGAATTGGATTAAGTGGGCAATCAGAGAATGAATTAATTAATGATTATGTAGTGGTGTCCAGTTATAGTTCAGTACAGATACTAAGGAATATGAACACAATTCAGGAAAAGCAAAGACCAGATATATAATCTTTCTATTCATATCAATTTCCTATTCCTTTAAGTGTAACATGGAATGTTTAACATCCTTAAAGCCATTACATGATGGCTTTCTATCAAGAACCTAAACTTCATAATAATGCTAAACATATGTTAACTGAAGTCACAGCATAGTTAAATAGCTATTCTGCTTAATTTTTACATGCATTCTTCTCTTCCTCTCTTTTTATGCTGTGTTTAACTTGTCCATTGTCCCATAACTTTCAAACCCTTGTACAGCATGGAGTTGTTCATTTTTCCCACTTCCCAGCATTCAAGGATGCCAGGCATGGAATTATGGATTATCAACCTCTAAAGAGCCAAGAGATTTATTTTTCTCCTAAACCTCCCCTTGTTTAGTGTAGTGCATTGCCCACCATACTAATCTCCATTGTTGGTGCTTGCATGCTTCAACAAACCCATTTTGCCTAGTTGGAAAGTGATACGGTCCTTTGCAGGATCATGTCCAAATGTTCTTTCATCTAGTATAGAGTGTATGCATATGGAATCACACACAGCTGTTACTCTCATGAGCATTGGCAGGCATACACATTATAAATGGTTGTATATGTTTTGTAAGGGTAGGGAGGAGTCTTGCTATACACTGAAATCTTGTCCAGGATTATTTACTTGGCCTTGGACCCACTTACATGTATAATGGTCATGTCAAAATTAGCCTTAATCATTTTTTTATCCACTTAAGATGTCCCTAATTTTCCCAAAGGCAAGCATGACACTTTAACAAGCTCCTTACAAAGTCCACTGAGGAATGTGCTTATGGGTTCATGGTAATTCATCAAAGGGTACTTACTTTGAATTATATTCTCCCCATGTAAAGCACACTAAAGTACAGAATTAATGAATTAAGAACTTTGGAAGCAAATAAGTGTTTTTTGTAGGGGAGCAAGCCCCCCTCCAGCATCCACAATCCCACTAACTTAGATATCTGAACTCTAAGATTGCACAATACCAGAGAAAAGAGAAAATTTCCTAATCTCTTATACTCAGCAGTCTCAGACAAATACTAGACTTCAATCACTTTGTCTGTTTTCTTGTTTTAACTTGGTACATGACTGATCCAAAATTGACCTTTTTCAGTCATGACCAAGTCCATAGGCAAAAAGGGACCGCAACAATGTAGTAATGGTAAAGCAACAGAAACAGACCTTACAGTAAGCATTAGTGTATTATAGAAATGTAAAACTGGTCAGTTTGTCAACCACAGTCACTAACTGCTGAATCTGCATTGTCCTTCAGCACATGCTAATTATGCATGCAGATTTCATTGAAAAAATTCTTAAACTACACAGTGTGGCACAGTACACCGTTACTAAAATAATAGTGTTCTATTATATAGGCTTTCCAGTACAGCATCATTGTGTCAGGGAGTCTGGAACGAGGGTAGATGTATAAAGACTAAAATGAAGCATAGCAGGACATTACTAGCCATCAGTTCAAATGCATGTTGCCTGCAAAAGCTAGTGCTTGGGTGATAATTTAATATATTTCCCACTAATATGACTATCCCTACTGACAGAGCTATACATGCATATATCAAATCATTCTTAATAAGAACATTTTCTTAATATAGCACTAGATTATCAGATGATAACTGAAAATTTCACTGTCCATAATTTGCTATTGCAGCATATATTTATTCAGGAATTACCTGGAGTTAGGGTTTTATAATGTCTTTAAAAACAGAAAAAATATGACTAGTGGCAGATGAAATCATGGTGTGTTCACACAGGGGTACTAATAAACAAAGGGGATCATTGTTAATTATCATGTTTCCTTGACAGCATTGCTTATTTTAGATGTATTCAAATTATGAATGCTAGTTAACCTCCTAGTGTGTCCCTCAGACAGTCATTTACCAAATCTGTATTAATGATGTTTTAATGTCTTTTTAGATACTCAGAAAATGCCCTGCATGTAATAGATTTTGTGTGATTTGGAACAAAATATTCCAATTAGAAGCTCAAAATGCAGACTGCAGGTGTTCTGAGGCAATTAGAATATAGAATGGAGTACAAGAAAGACAGAGCAGAGAGGACTGGCAAGTAGTTCTAATGCAACAGGGAGACTAAATGGTCAATCTCATCTAGAGAGGATGTCACAGCCACAAATGTGGGGGTAAAATGCTCAGTCTGTACTACTACTGGGATCTGAAAGCCTCTTACTGTTTTACTGCAGAGGAAGGCCTACAGTTTCACTCAGTTGAGCAGCTACTAGTGCAATAAAAAGGGCTAAAAACAGGTTCACAACAGCATAAGATGCTTCAGGTATCCTTGCTATATGACTCATGGTGCTCTTTTGGCTACTGTAGTTCACAAAGGCAAGTAAGGATTCCTGAAGACCAAAAAAAAAAAAAAATCTCAGGCCTATGTTTACCTTTGTATCCATTTTATGTTGCTGCATTAAAAACAAGCTGAGCAGACTCAAATTCAGATGATCTGGGGACTTTTGAGTGTGTTCAGTTTCTTTTTGCAAAAATAACATAATACGTATACACACACACGCGCCCGCACATATATATACAGATATATATATATATATATATATATATATATATATATATATATATATATATATATAAGTCAATTTTGTTAATTTATTTTTTATTTTATTTATTTTACTTTTGTTTATGGGGTTCGTCCAAATGGGTTAAGTAGAAAAACTCTTTTCTGCAGAGGCCCTGAGAGAAAAGCTCCAACATATTGAAAACATTTTTAAACAGACATTCAGTCATATTCAGTAATATACATGAACAGACATTAAGTAATATACAATAATAATTGCACATACATTTGCTAATTATATTATATTCATGTGAGATAAAGGCAACTATTACAGTATAAAATATGCATATGTGTTAGCAGAATATGAACACTGAGCATTTGGAGAGGTATATTAGTGAGTTTGTCAACTAGATAATAGATCATGTGATTAGTGTTTAGAAATTCAAAGAAATGGAGGTGAGAGAATGCATTAGGTAGGGAAGAAAACATTGATATTGTAGTTAAATGGTGGAGTATAAAGCAGGTTAAGAGACAATTTTATATATATATATATATATATATATATATATATATATATATATATATATATACATACACACACACACACACACACACACACACACACACACACACACACACACACACACACACACACGGGTCAGTTCATATGATCGACAGTTTATTTGGTCGACAGTTCATTTGATCGACAAGCATTTGCCCCCTTCCCCAATGTTGTGTGACCCTGGAGTTGATATATATAGTTAGAGGGGTGTGGGGGGCCACATTGGGGGTGTGGGGGGTGAAGCCCCCCACCTAAAATGCTTGTCGATCAAATAAACTGTCGACCAAATAAACAGTCGATCATATGAACTGTCGACCAAGTCATATAGACCCACACACACACACACACACACACACACACACACACACACACACACACACACACACACACACACACACACATGGCCATCATAAGGTTTGCATTAGAAGTATTGCAGTGGGGGATGAATAGTGTCACAAAACTATGTATATGACTGAGAGATGCTAGTAAAATTATTCAAGTATCGGTGAAGACTGGTTGTGGGGGGACAGGATTCTGAGTTAAGGGAAATGGTTTGCTGAAGATAATTATGAAGAATATGGCAAGCTGAAGATAATTACGAAGAAACAAATAAAAGTAAATGGATTAGAAAAATAATGGATTACCTTGAGAGCTTCAAAGGGTGAATATGGTAAACAGATCTCAGTAACAGCGTACACCAAGCATGGCACCCTCATATTTGATGCTGTGACAACCTTTCTAGATAAGGTTGAACTGCAAGAAAGAAGAACCTAAGAGAGATAAAGTTATGCTGGCACCATACCTCTCAACCTGAATACATCAAAAATCTGGACAAAAGCCCATGAAAAATAGGTTTAAATCTTTACATTGATTAACATATAATGTACATACATAATTATGCAACCCCGTCCACTCCAATGAAATTGTGGGATACCAACTTTCAAACACAAACTGAACAGACAACCAAAATATGGCCCCAGAGTACCCCTGCAGCCATTTCAATGTCATATTACTTGGCTATTTCACCCCATTTACCATAAACACTGTAATGTGCATACTGCTTTACTTCTACAATGATTATTTGGATTTCATTTAAAACTTTTATTTTACATGTTTTGCACAAACACTATTAGACATCTAAATCCAACAAGTATGACAAGCAAAAGTGGAAATAATCCATTTATTACAATAACCTAAAGCGCTTTTCGTACGTTACCTATACGAACTTCATCAGATAAAAAACAAATAGTAAAATGCAATTTAAATAGTAAAAGCACTTAATCAGCTGATGCATCAATTTAAACCATTAAAGACATATTACCTATCCTAAAAACATACTTTTTTTATTATTAAAAACTTTCTGTACATATTATAGCCCTACGTCTTTAACTAATAGTTAGACTTGCAGTTTTCAGGACCTAATCAAACCAAATTACAAACAAACAGCAGCAAAGAAGTCAGCAACAAAAAGTTTTTTAACTGTTTAAACTAGCCATTATTTCATGTGGCAAAATAGTTAATTAAACAAAATCTGTAATATATAACAAAAACTTTTTGAAATATCCCTTCATGGAGCCTATCTACAAAGGCTTTTAAGTTTTAATAAAGCCATAATAGAACACATGTCATTTAGACCTGGCCAATTGTATGCATATAATCTAATCTGCCATAACAGTTCCTGTTTTTCTAGTTCTATTTCTGTGGGGCCACCTCTTATATTAGGTATTAGTTGATCCAAGACCCAAAATTTGAATGCATGCGTAGGATGTTCTGAAACATGTTTAGCTAATGCATTTTCTTGTTTGGATTTATTTATGTTGTAAATATGTTCGTAGATTCTATCCCTTAATCTACGAACAGTTTTACCCATGTAAAAACATGGACAGAACTGGCATATAGCTAAATATACAACCATTTTAGAGTTACAATTGCTTTTATTCTGACTTTTTAACTCCAAATTGTTAATAGTTATGGAGTTGCCCACTAAAATGTATTTACAATAGGGGCAAGAACCACAACTTTGCATACCTTTTTTGGTAACATTATTATTAGTGTTATTAATACCCTCCAGTAGTTGTTTAAAATTCCTGTCTCTTCTTACCGTAAATCTTGGTACTTCACCTATTTTATCTATTAATTCTTTACTTTCTTTCAAAATATTCCAATTTTTCGATACTATACCAGAATAAGTTTTACATTTAGGCTGAGCAACTCTCCTCTGACCAGTGGATGTGATTGTAGAAGACACTAATCCACATCCTTTGGTATTCTCTTCAGCCATTAATGACTGTGACTTAATATTCCAATACAAAGACTAGCTGGCCTGTAGGTATTTTTGACTGTAATGCTTATAGGATCATAGGATTATAGGAGATTACTAGGTTATCGACACAGAGATCATTTTAAGCCTAGCCGTTTCATCCCAATGTAATATCATGAAAATGCTAGTCAATACCCAAGATTGCATTTAGTGATGACCGCCCATGTCTAGGAGGGTTGTTGGTGCTATCCCCAGTAAGAATTTATGGGACCCCCATCCACTCATCAAGGTTCCTCTTGAACAGTGTCATGGAGGTGCTCTGTTTCACATGAATTGGTAGCCTGTTCCAAAGATGCAGCAGTCGCTGGAGGATAAATCTCTCCCTCCAGCATGTTCTACTTAAGTCACAGGCCATATTTAGGTCCCTGTAACAGGCATCCCTAGTCCTGTTTGATTTACTGATATGCAACAAGTTCATTAGGTTTGGGTCTTGGATTGCTCTGTAGGTCAGGCTAAGTCTCCCCTAAGAAGTCTATATGACACGGAGTATAGTGGCAGGGACTTTAGTCGGTCTGTATAAGGACATGCTGGAGCCCCTTGCTCTTCTTTGTTAGAAACCTTTGAGGTCTCCCCAGATGCTGCAGGTGCTTTGTACAGTACATGCCAAACAGGACAGTATACTCAATTATGGGATGGATCAGTGCCAAATATAGAGGAGTTATAACCTCTTTTGCTCTCGAGATGATTTCTTTACTAATCAAGTGTGCTATATATAAAGCCTTTCTTAATACAGTATACACATAATGTGGTCAAAGTTAAGGTTGCAGTCAACTTGTGATCCCGGTCCCTTACCACTTCATGGATTGGGTACTTAGGGTATTGTTGTTGATTTGATAGTGTGAAGGGACATTGTTTGTGCCACAGGGAATGATGATACATTTCTTTGCATTCAGTTTGAGATCCTGAATAATATACCAGTCGTTGGTCTACATGAGATCTCCTGGAGTATACTTACATCATTAGGAGATTCAACGAGTGCACCTAGTTTGCAATCATCAGCAAATCTGGTCGGCCACAACCCTTAGTTTAGACCTGAACTTCTGAGAAGTATATACCAAATAGTAGGGGGCCCAGTACTGACCCCTGTGGCACCCCAGTGATAGCAGGTCTGTTGATTGATGTGGGGTCACCCACTTTGATAGTGTGTGTCTGGTTAGTGAGCCAGTTGTCAACCCATCTTACAAAGAAGGGGTTTACACTCAGTTTGCTAGGTTTATCGGTAATGCCTGAATATGGGATTGTGTTGAAAGCCTTTGCCAAGTCGAGGTATGCTGTATGCACAGATTTGCCCTCATCAATGGCTCGGTCACATTTTCAAAGAAGTCCACAGATTTAACAGGCAGGATCTGCCCTTGATGAAGATAAATTTGGTAGGATCCAAAGTTTGGTGGTCACCTATGTCTTTATTTATGAGGTCCATAATGATACATTCCATGGCCTTACAGATGAGGCTGGTCCGGCTTATGGGTCTGTAATTCCCTGGGTCTGTTGCTATGCCACCTTTGTGGAGGGGAATAACTGTTTCTTTTCTCCATTCCACAGGAACAAAGCCTGTGGTTAGGCTATGATAGAAAAGGGTACTTAATGGTGATGTTAGTTCATTGTTAGCCTGCTTAAAAGACAGCCTGGGATATTGTCTGGTCCCATAGAAGCTGTGTTTTTTGCCTTGGACAAGGCTTTGAGGACATGCTTTTCAAATATATAGGGTGAGGGGGCGAGTTTGGGGGAAGGTTTGTGATAAGTTAGGAGGGGATAAGGGAGTGAAATTTTCACCAAACCTATCCACTAGTAGGTTTTCTATCTCTGTGAGGTCAGTGTGCGTGATACCATTGGTCACTAGTTCTGCACATGCTTAGGTCCTACCTTTTAGGCTGCATATGTAGCTGTAAAAGGCCTTATGGCTCTCCTTGGCTGTACCTGCTAAGTTTCTCTCAAAGGAGCCCTTAGAGGATTTGACAAGTTGCCTTATTTGCCTGTTGTGGCTGAGAAGGGTGTTTTCCATTGTTGGGGCCTTGCTTTTGTTTTCTTGGACAGCAACATTTTGCATTTATTGTAAAGTTTGTTGATGCTGGATGTCCACCATGGCAGCTTGTTTTATCTTGGGGCTCTAGCTTTGATTCTTTCTGATACAACTGAGTTTATACACTTATTCAAATGATTGTACAGGGCTTTAGTGTAAGCTTAGGTGTAGTTACCACTTCCAGCTTGGGGTAGGGTTTGGAATGCATTTATACTGTCACCTGGGAGGGTATAGTTTGCCTTGATGATGTTTTTCAGTCTGATTTCACCCTTTGTGGGTTCTGTTGTTAGTGCCAGCTCAAAGGTGACTGTTTTGTGGTCAGATTTAGCTAATGAGTGCCCAACAGTTGTGCCAGTGCCAGATCTAGAATGTTTGTTCCTCTTGTCAGGCTATAAACAATTTGTTCTAGGGCATTTGAATTAACAAAGTCAAGGAACTCTTGCGCTGATGAGTTGGGGCTACCATAAATTTCCCAGTTGATGGTGGGATAATTGAAATCTCCCATAAACAGAATGTTCTGTAAAATTTGGATTGTCTCCAGTGTGGTCAAGTAGACTTCATGGGACTAGTGTCCCATGGAAGGGGTTCTATAATTGGCCATGACTTGAATGGAGGTCTTACCCACCATAACCTGGACTTGGAGTAACTCCATGGAGTTGTCCAGTCTAGCTAGTCGGGAGGTGAGTTTATCTCGAATATAGATAGAAACACCACCTCCTTTGGTTTTCATGCATTCATTTTGTGGTCTAAAGGTGTGGAAGGCATTGTAGCCTTGCAGGACCAGGGTACTCTCTGAGGCCTAGAACCAGGTTTCTGTGACTGCACAATCATCTACATCTACATCTTCTAGTGATAGACTTGCTTCCAGGTAGTGCAGATTTTGGTTTAAGCTCCTAATATTTAGCAGCATGACACTTTTTTGTTCTGGTTGGCTAATTTGTAAATATTGCAGATTGCAATTTATAAATAAAGAACTCAGGACCCACTCACTAGCAAGAATACAAAGGCCCTTGCAGTCTGTTAAATTTATTCTCAAACAATATTATAGACTCAATCAAATGAATAATTAGGCTGCTCTTTTATTCGTTGAGTACAAACTGCACAAAGAACCAATCTGACAAACAAAACATGGTGAAACCAAAATCCCCAATCACTGTTTTCCATAGGAAGTCCTGCCAGAATGGTTTCTACATTTGCAGCGGCACACATTCTTTTGGGAGCTTCTCCCTTCTTCATGTTTGTGTGACTATGGGATTGGTATATTTAAGTTCAAGGGATATATGAGTTTTGTACCCCAGATGGGATGGGTATGGGGGTGAGCCCCTGCAAAAAGAATGCTTAGATATATTTATTTATTTATTTGTTTGTTTACTTATTTATTTATTTATTTATTTATTTTCAGATTGATTTTCTGAGCATTTTGTCTTCAGAAAGTTGGTTCCTCACCGAGTTGTAACTCAGTGAGTCTTAATCAAAGTGAATAGACAGTAGTACCATATAATTACAAAATGTCAAAGCCTCTCTCATCTTCCCTGAAATTATAGTATTTTGCTAACCCATTTAAATATTTCAGTACAGAAGACACTGCGCTACATATTATTGCAAAGTTAACTGAATTATCTCCAATCACCATTACAAATGTTGTCAACAGATGTTATTAGATAAACAAATATAATTAAATAAATACATAAATAATGCCAAGCACCATATTAACTCACTTTTACCAAGCAGCACCTTTAACATAACATCCTTAATACAAATTATATGAATAATTAAGTTTGCTTAATGTTTAAGTAATTATTGAATCCCATGCTCCTTAACAAGATTGGTCAGCTGGTCATGGAACCCTTTTCAGCCTGGCACAGACAGTGGCTTTGCAGTGGTAATGTCCCTCTGAGGATATTACTGACCCATTCATTTGTCTGTTCACCACTATCTGTGTACACTATGTGAGGAGATGAAACATAGGCATCATGGCCATCATCCTTCGGGGATCATTGTTCCCTCCCCCTAGCAAAGAGGATATTTGAATCTTAGTGTATATATGTGTATATATATATATATATATATATATATATATATGTGTGTGTGTGTGAATATCATAGATTACATAGGTTCATAGCTTTATAGGATGTTACTAGGCTATTGACCCGAGGGTCTTTACAAGCCTAGTTGTTAAATCCCAATGTAATACTAGATGAGAGATATTGTCTATCCCCAAGATTTTTCTAGCAAGGACTACCCATGTCCAGGAGAGAAGACGGGAAATCCCCAGCAGAAATTTACGGTCTCCCATCCAGTCATCCATGTTGCACTTACACAGGGTCATGGAGGTGCTCTTCTTGATATGCATTGGGAGCCTATTCCAGAGGTGTGGCAACCTCTGAGAGATGCCTCTGTCTCTCCAGCAGGTCCTGTTTATGTCGCAGGCTAGACTGAGGTCTTTGGAATGGTTGACTCTAGTCCCATTTGACTTATGAATGTGCAGCATTTCCATTCGATTTGGTTCAGAGATAGCCCTGTAAGCCTCAATGTAGTCTATATGCTACTGAGTACAGTGACAGTGATTTCAGTCTTTCTATATAAGACATGTGCTGGAGACCCTGAATTTTCTTAATTAGAAATCTCTAAGGTCTCACTAGTTACTGAGGTTTCTGGTACGGTACATACCAAAGGGAGCATTATATTCAATAACAGGCCAGATGAGGGACAAGTACAGGGGGAGTTATAACCTCTTTTGCTCTTGAGGCAATGCCTTTGCTAATCTGGTGAGTGACGTAGAATGCCTTCCTCACCACAGTAGACATATGGTGGTTGAAGTTGGGGTCACAGTCAACTTGCGCTCCCAGGTCTATCACTACTGAATTGGTTCTTAGGGTATTATTTATTATTTTATAATTAGCAAGGACATTGTTTTTACTGAAGGGAATGATGATGCATTTTTTACCATTTAGTTTAAGACTTTGGCACCAATCTTTGGTCTGTGTAAGTCCCTTTTGAAGTACGCTGACATCGCTAGGGAATTCAATGATAGCAGGGTGCAAGTCCCCTTGTACAGCTCCACACCCCCTGCTACATACATATACATACAGGTTTGCTTTGAAAGCTCGAAGTTTCAAAACTTTGAACTTCATATGGTCGAGATCATAAAATCGAAGTTTTTAAACTTCAAATGGTTTAAATGGAGATCACCATACAGCGCGGAACAGGAAATTTACCATTCTCTTCACTGTAGTGCGATCTCGGAGTTGGTATATTTAATTTCAGGGGGTGTGGGGAGGCACGGGCTTGCCCCCCTGCATAAACATAAAAAAATGTTGTTTTTATTTATTTATTTTTTATTGAAATTTTAAACTTTCAAAACTTCAATGTTATGGTCTCAACCATATGGAGTTCGAAGTTTTGAAACGTTCAGCTTCCAAAGTAGAGCCATGTATATATATATATATATATATATATATATATATATATATATATATATATATATATATATATATATATATATATGTGTGTGTGTATGCTGATTCAGAAATTGCACAACAGTGGGTAAAGGAGAAACTTAATTTCCCCACTTTTTCTGATTTTGATAACATACTTCTCAGTCAAAAGCAATTCAATGGCAAAACATGACAAATTGCTTTATAATCATACATAAAAACAACAAACTATCCTGTACCCATACATGAATACATACACACACACACACACACACACACACACACACACACACACACACACACACACACACACACACACACACACACACACACACACACACATACGCACACACACATATATAATGAATGTAGGATGAAGACTGAGTTTTCAGTATCCCCAAATGTCTCCCCTACTCCAAGTTACAGCAGCTGTATAGACAGTGAGGGTGTGGATGGTACATCTGTCCCTTACTAGAAGAGCGCAGTAGCAGAAACATACCTAAAAAAAGACTTTCATTTTTTCAGAGAGTTTCTGAATTTTCTGGCTTGGTATTGAAATTGAATATTAATTTTTCACCAAACAAAGATCCCCAAAGGAGAAACTGCACAAGAAAAGCAACCAGTAATCCAAACAAACTGTGCAGTCCAGATGAATAGGAAGGAATATACTCTACTTGTTTGAAATACCAATTAGTTACATAGGGGACCAGAAAAAGTAAAATAAACCAAAATTGCAGTAAAGCTGTATTGAAAATCCAGTCAGAATGAAAGTTAAGAACAAAATTTATTACAAATTATCAGCAAAATAAGAAACAAAGTTAAGCACTTTCATCCCTCATCATTTGAAAGGGGAGTTCATCAGAAATGTATGCAAATTCAGTAATCCAGTTTAAATACTCTTGTTCATGTCAAGCAATTTAAGTCTTTAAAGATAAAGTGGTAACAAAAAAGAATACATGTTATACAACTAATTAAGCCCTGATAGCATATGTAAATACCTTAGTAAAAGCATATATATTTATCCAAATTATTGAATAAAATTAATGAATATGTATTGAAAAAGTAAAACAATATTAATTTTGCATAATATTAGGGATTACAATGTTGGGTCTTGTATTTGTGTTAAGGATTCAAAAGAAAACATAAAAGACAGTTGTGTTACACATTATGCAAGGAAGAAAGCATTACATAGTTCCCTGTAAATTTTGACATACTTGGGAACATTGTTCAAGGAACTTGGCAGTGTATTAATAGAGTAGTACCTTTATATTACAAAGAAATAGTATATTTTTAGGTTGAGCAGCCTTAAGTTTCTCAAAATAGGACAAGTATTAAATAATATCATTACGGCATTAGGTGTATTGTACATCATTAGATATGTTATGAGCTCAGGTGTACACAGTACATATAAAGTACAGAGGTATAACCAAAGGTTGTAAATGATCATGTCAGCTATAAAGATAGAACAATATCTGAATCTTTCGCATTTGGTACTTTCCTTTGGAATGGTCAGCAGCTACAATGCCAGGTCACCCTAAATGAACCTTTATATCCCAGGCAGTTTATTCTAAGGTGTTGATCCTTGAGTGGGAGAAGCTCGTTCACCTTGGCTGATATTTCTTTGTGGGCTCACTAAGGCAGTAGTACCAGCATTGCAGTGATGTCTTAAGGAATACTGAGGCAATGAAAATATATAAATGTTATAACCAGGGTGTGATCCAAACTAGAGTCTCTATAGTAGTTTGAGTAGTGATTCAACCTATTCCTTTATAAGAAACCAGTTAACATTTTGAAGGGTGATATAGTGATGACTGAGTGATTGATTGATTGATTGATTGATTGATTGATTGATTGATTGATTGATTGATTGTCTGACTGCCTGATTGAGTGATTCATTGATTAAGGTGACCAACTGATTTAATTTGGTTACTTGGCTTTGGGATGTGGAGCCACACATTCATTTCAAAGGCAATCCAGGACAGAATATGTATGTATTCACACCACCTGCTGCGAACACCTTTTGTCAAGCAGAATTATATTTGATTCACATGTGGTTAATAACAGTACTGTAAGGATATGCTCCCACTAGTCACAGCTGTGCAGCTATGAAGTTGGTATCTATAACTAGGGGGGTAAGAATAAAAAAAAACACATTAAGGCATTTAGGAGGACAAATCCCTCTACAGGAAGCATGCAAAAGTCAAGGTGATATTTTTGAGCAGCAACTTTGAGAGAACTATTGGTTGATAACAAAAGTATCCCTGTAGAAGACGTGTATGTCCTTTCATTAATGGTTCTGTTCTGATGCTTTGCAAATTCATTGAATGAAAGTGATGAAGTGCTGTTAATTGAGAATCAATGCTTGCTTGTATTGATAAAACTATAAATAATCATACATATATGTAGTTTCAGTTTTTAATGTCAATGCTTCATTTTTATTAATAGGTATAGAAGCTGTTCTTTTTTTTCAGTCAACAGCTCAGTTCATTTATGTGTGCTATAGTCAATATGTGGTTTGCCAACTATAGCACTGCAATGGTCTTTTCATTTTAGTCACTATCGTGTGACCATGGAGTTTGTATATATATATATATATATATATATATATATATATATATATATATATATGTTACAGGAATATGGGAGCTGTGGGGGTATAAGGTATGATGCAGTTGTTTGAGTGAGTTGTATGTGTAAATGTGGCATGAAGAATACTGGTTATGTGGACGATGTGTTTGTTTCGGTAGTGTGAATGCCAACCATGTAGCTGTCAACAAGTCTAAGTATACTCATAGATACATGTGTGTAGGTGTGTGTGTGTGTGTGTGTGTGTAGGCAACACTTTTTTTTCTATAATACTTTGAAATGCACTTATTCACTGCTGTTAGAGTGACACAGCTTTATTGTCAAATCCACATGCCCTATTTGAAAATGTTTTCCACTTTCCTACATGTTGCACAACTTACAAAGTTAGTATATATATTCATCATAGAATATAGGTATGGGATCTTCCTGCTTCTTTGTCATGGGAGCGGTTAACTCACAGTGGTTCCAGCCTCATCTGCTACAGCAGTGGCTAAGGGTGTAATTAGCATGTTGTTTGAATTAAGTGATCTGGTTCTGCTGGAACTCTCCATTTGCATCACTGTTTAATTTACATGTAATTTACAGCAGTTCAAAATAGGTCATGATGGGTCATAGGGAAAGTTGTTTTTGTGTGTGTGTGTGTGTGTGTGTGTGTGTGTGTGTGTGTGTGTGTGTGTGTGTGTGTGTGTGTGTGTGTGTGTGTGTGTATGTGTGTGTGTGACTATGTGAGTATGTTGTCATACTTTACTACTGAACTGCTATCACGGTCCGTCCATCAGTTGCATCTGTAACCTCTTCTAAGAATTCCACAAGATTAAAATGGCAAAATATCCCTAAAATCTATTATTTTACAAAAGTAAAGAAGAAGGTCCACTGTGTTATTTTGGATGTGTTCCGCCATGACTCTATGATTTTACATAGGGTATAGGTCAAATTTATGAATCTAAAATTGTACGAGTCCAAGGTATGAGCAAGGACCACTTGCCTCCCCCTGGATTGCATGCTCAAGGTGTATACAGGTAAGGTATGATTTGCCTGGTGGGGACCATAGAAACTACCTGACTTGCTTTGGTGTGGGGGGGTGTTGCTTGCTGGCAAATGACCCTTATGGAAGTGAGTGATTGCCCAACTCCATCAATCCATTGCACGTCCCACCTTTTCTAATGGAAATGTGTATGTGTGGAGGTGGAAAGTAAATAAGAAAAAAAGTGTGAACCATCTCTGATAGGTGTCTAAATGATGGCTTCCCTCACCCTCCATGATGAGGAGCAAAATGGGTCATTAGGGCATCAGGGCAGGCAGTGAGGACATGTATTACACAAGAAATATTAAAGAACCCAATTTAAAGTCAGTGCACTTATTTTGTAAATGTGATATTTTATTCTATTCTATTCTATTTTTTTCTATTCTATTCTATTCTATTCTAAATGTGATATTCTATATTCTGTTCACAGATATTCACTAATCCTTATCCATGTGGGAGTACAATTGCATTATTTACTATCCATTGTAAGATCCAGGATGCATTCCGTGTGATATAGCCGTAAGATATCTGGAAAGTGTTTGTACAGCTAAAAGAAATCAAATGAACTATTGCACCCTTCTAATTTATTGTACTTGTGTTAGTGTTTCCCTGCTGTCTAGAGTAGCAAAGCCAGAAGATAAAGAAGACAAACTGTTTGGATTCATGAGCCATCAGCAGGGTTACATGACCTCAACTGCAGTTAGATCAGCCCCCTATATGTATCACAGGAGGTCTTTTCAGGTGCAGCTCTTCAGATATGGTGTTGATTTACACAGAGTGTTAAGGTTTACATCCTTTACATTAATAATGTTCACACAGGAAGAAGAGGTTCTTTTAGGTGACTCACTTAATGTTTACGGAAAATATACTGCAGTAGGTATCACACAGCTATTTATATCTACCTTTTTTTTAATAAAATAATGCATAAACTTGTCTAGCAGCTACATAATCTTGTGTTGTAAAAGAATTACTTTGAAAATCAGTAACTCTAATCTTCATACATTTTGAAGGGTTGCCAGACTGAAATGGTACTTGTAATCTATACAGTAGATCTAAACAACCACTGTTAGCTCAAGGGAAGTTATGAAACACCCCAAATACTAGCCTTTATTATTAAATGTAAAGTAAACCTAATTTCTGGCACATTTTTATTATATGTTAATACAGACCCATGTTCTATATTAATATAACAGCCATGTTGTGTACGCAGTTATACAGCTATACAGACAGGCATTTCTCATTTAAATTTCATTGACTGTATTACTTGTCCAACATTTAAATAATGTGGTCCTGTGTGCTAATGTCCCACCAAGGAAATAGTGTTTGTGAATGACTGTTTGATAAGTTACTATATCTGCAATGATTAGACAAGAAGATGTACACATCACCTACAGTTCTAGTAATCGGGAATATTCTATAATGTCCTATGGAAAGCCTTTCATAATGGCTGTTTTAAGTACTCTTTCACCATTTACAGAGTTTGCTTGGTTTTATATAGAGCTACTGTACTGCCTATAAAAAGCAGTTGACATGACATTTTAGATGCCTGATATCTGTGACAAAAGTGGGAAGAAATGCTCAGAGAGGGAGTTTTCTACATTGTTCTATTGGTATCAAACCTCTCAGATCAAGAAATCTGGACAAAGCCAAAAGTAATGGGGGGACAAAAGCCCACAAACAAGGACAGGTTTTAAATATTGCTCATATAATTAAAAGTTGCTGCAATAACAATTTTTGCATTAGTGTGCATTTTTAAAGAATATGAAGTCCGAAACTCAAATGTCTGTCATTATTCTGTGACTTCAGTTCTCCATGATTTTTCTGAAAATTAGACATTTTATGAGGAACAGGCCAAACATAAGAGGTAAAAATCTGGACAGTTGAGAGGTACGATTGGTATTTGAAATTATATTTTTTTAATGAGACAGTAATACATTTCTGAAGCTACAATCTTGGATCAGTCACTTCTCTTAGAACTGTAACAAATTTCGTTTCATTATTCTATCATCAGACTGATCTCTTCAGGCTGAGGCCTACTGCTTGGTTTGTACAATGTTCTCATTTGTCACAGGTCCTGTACTCTGGTTTCCTTTTAAAACATTGCCTTTACCAATGTGTGGTTCATTGACTACTGACCCTTAAGAATTTAGTCTAGGTTCCACGGCTATAACTTCAGAGTTATCAGTCTAAAACTGTTTTACTTAATTGGTATGTTTTAGTGAACTGTCCATCTGTCAAATGTGTAAATAAAATAAATGCATAAATAAAATTTGGTATGTAAATACTAAAAGGGAATGAACTAAATTATGACTTTAGGGGTACTATAATGATACTTAAAGAGCAAAATTAATGCCTGATGTTATTTTTTCCAAAGGAAATGTCCAGTACATGCAGCTTCAGTATGTCTATTTAGTTTCTACTATGTTTTCTTTTCTTGTATCATTTTATTTTATCTTGTTTTAGGAAAAGGAATATTGCATCTCTGTCTCTGTTCATTGTAAAAAATGTTCAACTCAATTACAAAGGTTAAATCTTAAGTCAAGCAAGGTTCTGTGAGAAGTGATAATTTGTGTGAGGTGATTATATACCAGGAGAAAACAGGATTAGGAGTATATGCAACTGATGAAGTTCATCACATAGTGCTGATTTGAGTCTCTTACTCTGCAACTGCACCCTGTGTGACTCTGAGTGAGTTACTTAACAAGACAGTGCTTCTGATCACACTCTGAAAAGAAACGCTGCAACTGGTAGGATTGCTTTATTAACAAATGCATATGTTTAAATGTACCTGTTAGCGAAATCCACACACTTAGCACAAATGCCTGTTTTCAATGACAGCACAGGACCACTTTCTGGTTAACTGCCTTGTTTAGATTCATGCAGTGTGCAAGTGGAGACCAAAGGAATCAAATCCAGAACTACCAGATAAAGCTCATTATCAGCTCATAGCCTTAACCTTCTGTGTCATACTGCTTGCCTGAATAATGAGTATCCTTGCAAACCACCTGCAGTCAGTTTCATTTGGTTTTGTTTCATGCATTGCAAAGTCAGCATAATCTTCAAACAGTGTTTCTTAAATTATAATGCATATACTGTATCATCAAAAACGTATTTGTCAAAATAAAATGTGAAAGCAGGACCAGCAAGGACACTAATGCAGTGTAAAAGTTGTAGATTTCAGCAGCAAGGCACTATAATATATTGGATTCCTTGCTAAGCTCAGGTTATGACCATACCTTTACAATGGAGTCAAGACTGTTAAGTGTTCTAATTAAAACATACCAGTGTGAAGTTGTTACTTCTTTTGCATTTTAATTGTGTAAGTTCCTACAGTCACTCAGTCCTAGTTTTGCAAAACAGGGTTTTAGCTCAGCATAGTTTATTGCAAATTTAAATTTTAATGAAAAGACGAAGATAAAACACACGCATTTACTGTCCGTGCTTATAAACTACACGTAAACAAAAATAAACTCTGAGGAGCCTTTTTCTTTAAGGGAGTCATGACATGGTGCACATTCAAGGTAAAGTTTGATTTAATTCATGCTAATAAGCTGATGGAAATTGCAGAACAACAAACTGCCTGCTAGCTGGTATGTTTAGATCTGTTCCGGAATTATGTTAACAGCACACCAAGGTTATTGGAATAACAGCCAGGCATATTTGTATAGAACGGCAAAGCCCTAATTGCAGCAAGGCAAACTGAGTTTGCTTAGTGCCTCAGGCCTGGAGCAGGGAGGATGGACATACATTTCTTTGACTAAGTGTGGTCGGTCCTTTATGTGATATACTGACACACTGGAGTTATAGAGCTGAGAAGTTTTTTCTTCGTCTTATTTTCATTTGCTGATCTTTGCAACAACTGTAGACCTTGTAGACTTTGACTAATATTTTTGTATAGAAACATTTTAATGTTGTTATTGCTACAGTGTTGCAGCTATAAAAATCCAGGCCATCCAGTTGTAAAAAAATAGAATATCCAACACATCTTATTTAATCATCATTAGCTATTCTGTTACTCAGAGTCCCTTATCATGACTGCATGATCTACTGAGTCCAAAAAGAATACTTCTCAGTCATCTTGTCCTGAGTTTGTCTAGTTTCTGCTACTATCTCCAACATGAAGGTCTGTCCTTATGCTAGTCTTCCTGTTACTGTCTGCCCTTCCCTTTTCAGTTGTGTGATCCCTTTTGTTCCCAGTAACATTGTCAAACTTAAAAAATTTGGGGTTCAGTGAAGTATCAAATGTAAACCCAGTCATGAATAATGCTGGTGACAGCTTTATTTTACCTGCCCATAGTTTTTTACACACATTTTGTAACTCTATCTTCAAACTATTTATCCCTGTGCTGACTCATAAGATGTGTCTCTAGGTTCTGGTTTGCTTCTGATTGGCCTCCAGCAAATAGATATTTCAAAGGGTTACATCCAGGATAACTTAACAGATAAGTAGTCAAACATGCATTGCTCCCAAGAAAGTTACATTTTTAAATCTAATATACTAGTAACCAACAAAACAACTGAAAACTAATAGAACTGGAAGCCATAAACGACAACTTGGGAAGGGATATTTTCTAGTGTGCATTAAATCCAAGTTGGTACCAAAGGGGCTGAGGAACTGGAAGTTTCTGAGTGGTTTAATGGCTGATTCACTCCTGTATAATGAATTAATTGATATGTTTGATCACCAGGGGTTTGAATTGTTGGAAGTATTGATCAAACATAACCAACATAACATTGATATGCTAGTAAGAGAAGCAACAGATCTTGATTCACTAATTACTCACGGCCTTGCTTTCAGTTCTAATTTAAATAAATATCAACACATGTTTTCTAATACTGATAAAATTACTATGGAAATCAAATCCCAGAAAGAAAAATATTTGTTACGAGACTGTACTGATTATTCCAAAGTTGCCTAGCCTAAACCTAAGGGTTACGAAGGGGTTTCATCTGGTATTCACAAACAAAATAATTTAAATGGTCAACAACTTTCAACCTACGACAGTGAGTATCCCTCTTGAAAATTCGGAAAGACTTAAAAATTGCAAGATTCCTGCACAAAGGAATTCCACCAATCACAATTGGAGGGAGGAGACACATTCCACTCAGCATTACAACTCAAACACGGTCGGAAGAGAAACTAAGTTGTTCTTTGACTTCTATGGGAATGGATATTGTTATTCTGCAAGACGAGGGTCTTTCTAGAATCTTGAACAGTTCAGGTGACTTTACTTTATACAAGTTTACATATAATAGGTATGATATAAATTTGGTTGATCTTTTGAGTAAGAGTCAGTCCTTTGTACCTATGGCTAGGTCCAGAACTGAGGACCTGGTTAGTGATTTGAAATTATTTCTCAGGAATCTCAACTTAAAGTTGATTTTTCAAGATAAAAGTGTTGAGTTTGTTTCTAATACATTACGTAGAAAAAGCATGCTCAACCCCCCCCCCCCAATTACCTCTACCTTTGATTATTTTTCAGAAATTTTGTGAACTGGATTTTAGAGTGGTTTTAAACAATAAATGCCACAATATTGAATACAATCTTACCCCTGCTAAGTTTGCACTTTTAAAGCATTTAAATCAAGTCCAGGATGTATGGGTTATGAAACCCGATAAGGGTGGGGGGGTTGATGTAATGGACAGTAATGACTATTTACATTATATGCATGAGCACTTATTTAATGATGAATTTTATGGAGTCGTCTTTGAATTTAGTGCACATTTCTTATAAAAAATAGACTATATAGTTAATGATATGTTGACACAAGAGCATATTAGCCCAGACATTTTTGCATTTTTAGATGGTAAGTTCCTGATTGTGCCCTCAATCTTCAGTATTCCGAAGATCCATAAGAGTGTGGTTAATCCACCTATGAGGCCTGTAGTCAATGCAGGCATGTCCAAAATATATCCTATGGCCAAGTTTATAGATATTAAGTTAAAACCATTTTTAAATCATTTAATCACTTGTGTGTGGATGCATGGGACTTTTTGAGGAAATTAAGGCAAGAGGAATACAATGATAACATGATTTTGTGACCATTGACGTGATTAACTTGTTTAATGTTATCCCACATGTGACTGGTTTGGCATGGTTTTATGATTTTATGTTTGAGTCTACTGATTTCAGCCATTGTGAAATTGAAACATTGTATATTTTATGGACACCATATTGAAGAACAATTTTGTGTATTTGTATGGGCAATATTTTCTTTAAAAAATGGGGTATCAATGGGGGCCTCTTGTCACCTTTGCTAACTTAATTATGTTGCAATGGGAAAAGGTATTTGTTTTCAGTGTATTTAACCCCCCACCTTGGACACTTTATGTCCATTTTTTGGATGACATTTCCATTTTGTGGAAAGGCTCAGAGAATGAGATTGGCTCATTCATTGAGTATATCAGTAATACTACATCTTTTTAAAATTTACCTATTCTTTCAGTGCCGTGAAAATAAACTATTTAGATGTGGAAATTAGTAAAGATCTGAATAATAGGAGGCTGGTTAGTAATATTTATCAGAAGTCTTCATATTCTAATACTTTCCTCAACTATTCAAGTTGTCATCAGAACATCAGAAAAAGGATAAAGTTAAGGGGCAGCATGTTCGATTTACTAGGTTGGTCTCTGAGAATGATATCTTTCCAAATGAAGGGCGTAAGTTGTACAAAATGTTTTCCTCCCATGGTACCCCCATGACTTAATTCAAATCATTTTTGATGAAGTTATTGATAAAAGGAAAAGTGGAAATTTTCCTCCCCTTCTCAGGAAGGATGGTGTTATGGTTACAACTAACCCACAGGGTGTTATTGGAAATTAGCAATTTTGTTCTTTTGTTACCACCTATACCTGACATTTTTTAAATACTTAGGAATCATAGTTTGAGTGGTCTAGTGGGTGAATTTCCTCATATTATTTATAGAAGAGGAAAAACTCTGAAACGGTATTTTGAAACAGCGGATGCAGGTATATTGGACTACACCAATAAAATAAATGGTATTTTCAAATGTGGCACTTGTACTCAGTGTATGTTTATTTTGGAGAAAGATGAAGTATTTATTAATGGTGTTTTGATTGTCTTCCTTTCACTGCACATGCAGTTCTATCAGAATTGTTTATCTTGCAATATGTCAACAGTCCAGTGCATTTTATGTAGAAAAACCTCAGAGATGCTTTAGAGAGCATATATATGAACATACGCTAAATATCAGAAATAAGAAGGAACACAATGCTCTATACAAGCATATTTCCAATTTTCTCTACATCATTTTTGATTTTTTGTACTGGATATTGTACATACAAATATCTTGGGGGCCCATGGGAAGATTTATCTGAGGCTTGTAAGCTTAAGTGGCAGATCAGGCTGAACTCTTTTACATCACACAGACTGAATGTGAATATTTCTATTGTGAGCATTTTAAGATTACAGTCTTATTTGGACTGATTTTTAAATATACACATATTTTACAGGTTTTAAGTGCACATGGAATTTTCTTATATATTAATGAAACATTTTTGTCAATGTATTCTGTATATTTTTAATGTTTTTTGAACAATTGAGTTAATTAGGAATTTATGTCATTTCATTTGCCTTGTTTGGCATGTGATTTAAGAGAGGGCTATTTAAAAGTTGTTTGTAGTATCAAGTTTTTGATTCTGAAGAAGTCTTTGATACAGACTGATGAAAGCACTACATCAAATAAAGATACTTGTTGGCTGTTATGTAGGGTGGTTGTTTCCTTCCAGTTACATTTTAAATCTAGTAATACATGCATCTAGAAAAATTATTTTTTTTCTCTCTTTCATGATCACCATGTCTAAGGGCCAAATTCATTAATACCTACACTAAGTGTACAAGTGAATGATATACCAAGTGTACTTTGTGGTAACATTTATGAATCCCCCTTCATTATTTAAGGCCGCAAGTAAATCAGTAGGAAAATTAAAATTAGGAGGAAGAAGGTTGTGTTGTCTGTTCACTCAGAATAGTATATACTTAGTGCGGGTGTTAATGAATCCCAAGGTAAATCTTTTTCCCAAGACAGCCTATATTTAATAGTTAATTTGGTTCACTTCAATGTCAATATTTTGTAAAGGCTGGATACTGCTCTCCTAGAATTATAGTTCTTTGCCCTTGTATCCATCCACCACAGTATCTAGTCTGACTAATCCTGCATTTTAGAGTTACCTATTTTTTTTCTTGAGAAAAGCAACAGCAACCTATCATAGAACAGTTTATCCAAGTCCCTAAGATAAACTTCCTTTGCTCATGCCCATCAATTCATTATTGTCAACTCAATGAACAACGTTCTCAGCCTCCTAATGTTAAATATCATACTAAAGTTATGTATAAGTGGGGTGTGCATTTTACAGTTCTTAGAGGCAGTTATGGGAATTAATTCTTCCAACTAGTTTCTTATACTGGTTTCCCAAAAGGTATCTTATATTATTAAATGGAGCACACGCACAATGATTTGGATACTTATACAGTGTTGTGGAGCTTTTTCAAGGAGGCATTTGTAGAATTTTGATGTGGCTTGCACTGTGCCACATTGAGAGACATTCTGGCAATAAAAAACCTCTTAAGTGTTCTTCCTACAATTATAATTCAAAATCTAGAAGTCAAAGTCCTCCATGCTCTACTGATAGGAAAGGTAATTCCCACATAAATCTTTTTTTTAATCTGGTTACAGAAGGGGTAAAGCATTTTTGAGTATTAGAAAAATCCTCAGGAGCCAGGCTTTGCAAGTCATACGAGATCAGTATAAGTATAAAACAACCAAAAGTTTTGATTCTTAATGGTAGCATAAACTTTTTCACCTTTAGATAAATCCCTTGGCCCTTGTCTTCATATCACAATAGGTTAGCGTCACCATAGCTTGTAATATGTTATTCAACTTAATCCCTAGAGATGTTATTTGACTCAGGCAAGCAAGAAAATTATATCTTTTGAGTGTACTAGGGAAGGAGAGGCAACTGATCAATACCATTTCTGCCTTCTTATTAATATTCTATTGCACCACTGCCCCGAATTAGTTAATTTCAACTAATACTTTGGTAAGTCCTCTTTTGGTGTTTGAGCACTATAATAGCATGTCACCTGCATAAAGAGATATTTTTACTGTCTGTATATTTCTGCCCCCACAGTTGCTTGTCTCTTCAGCCTAATTGCTAATGTCTTGAGATCTAGCGCAAGTGAAGAGTAGGAATACAGGGACATCCTTGTCCAGTGCTGCTGGATAATGCAATATTATAAGAAAGCCCTTACATAACTTTTACCTTAATTGTCAAGTCAACATAGGCATCTCTTATTACGTGCATAGTCTCAGATGGGAATTCCTTAGACCTTATTACCTCAAATAAAAAATTGCCAGCTAACCCTGTCAAAAACCTTTTTTTGCATCCAGACTACTGAGTATAAGTCTGTGAGTTTTTACTTGTGTGTTTTAGAACTAACGATGTTTTATTTGTTTTCCTTTTACTCTGAGTACATTATCTTACATAATATTTCAAATTTTGAATTGTTTGCTTTCAGTCACTTATGTTTCCATTTTATTTGCTTTGCCCTAATGTTTGTATTGAGCTTAGGCCTGGCAGAGAGTTGCCCTTCCCTTCACCTGCTAGCCTTGCACCTTATCTCCACACTTAACTGTCAATAACCAAGAGGAAGGGAGCACAGAGTGATGTATTCTGTTACAAAACTCCCTATTTGCTAAATCCTGTCCCTCTCTTTGGAGAAGATTATGTCAAAACAGAAATCAAAGGAGGACTTTCTCAGATTTATTTAATTTCTTATATTTAAAGTTATGTTAAAGGTTTTAACCAGGGCTGCCAAAAGATTTTTTTTTCTAGATCAACTGTCACATTCTGGAACAGCCTTCTTATCAGGAGTGCCAGAAGATGCTGAAGGCTAGGTAAGGGCGAAGGTTCAGAGAGGGGCTTAGTGACCTGAAAAAAGACATTTTATCTCTTTTTTTTTTACTATAAAAAGAAGTATGTATGCTCCTATATATATATATATATATATATATATATATATATATGTGTGTGTGTGTGTGTGTGTGTGTGTATGTATATAAAAGACAGATCCGGAACAGGTATGGATGAGGGAGCTATCATTGATCAGACAGAAATGGCAGCTATCATTAGATAATCCCACTAGTTGATAAACTTACTGTTCATTTTCTTGTCATATTCAGCATAGTTAGAAATGTACATATGAAACTATGAACACCGAGCTGCAGAAAGCAAGTACATTTCCTATAGATATTAAAGACATAAGTGGAATCCATAATGCTTGCTAAGTTTAGTCAACATCGACAATGTTTGCTTGTTTCGTTTTGCCCCACCCTAACTCTTCACACCATCTTGATGATTTCTTCCTTGTGCTTCAATATGTTGTCTTGTCCTTCAGCATTTCCATCCACCCTTTCAATACACTGTAACTGGCAAAGATTGTATTGAAATAACTGAACTATGCCAGGGGTGTAAGTAATGGGGTTCAAGATACTCTGAGGTGCATTTTACATATGTTTTCCAACCTTTTGAACCAATCATAACCTGCATAAAAATCTTGGAATACAAAAGAAATTGTTTAATTTTCTTTCAAGGAAGAAATGCATTAGATCTAAGGCCTAATATGAAAATTAGACAAAAAAATAGTATTTCCCAATAAACTAAAAAGAGAGATCCTTACAAGGATACATAAATCAAGTCCGCTCATACATTATTCTAAAACCAAACTCCAAGCAGTTATAGTTATCCCTGCCCCCAGAGTCATTCCTGTTGGTATCATGGACCACCACTTCCCCACAACTTCTCTAGCCAGCCTAACTGAAGTGAGCATCTTGAGACAGTGTAAGACCATCATCTATTATTCAAACAGCATAACACAATTTGTGAGAGATGTATATATAATATCTATCTATATATACAGAGATAGATAGATAGATAATATGCTTGGAGGCAAAAATCAGACACACAGTAAACTCAAACACCAAAATCCTCAGCAGTACACCACACATCACACCTTACCTAGGCCATCACAATACACATAATCCATCATATTCTGAGGTTCTAAAGAGTAACTTGCTTAAACCTCAAAGACCTCCAAAACACAGCACAACACAAAGCACACTCAGCAAATTAACCTTACTACCTCACATAGCACCAGGAGCCCCAAAGTCATAGATGCTGACCCGTAAAGCAGTCATCAGCCCAACCAAACACTCTTGCTATAGGTGACTTCACTGTAAGACATACAGATGCACCTCTTACCAGGCTGAGCAAGGACAGAGTGATTGTTAGTTGTTTGTCTGGTGCCAGGATTCATCAGATCATACAAATACTCGGTACTTATGTATTATCGCAACCACGCTTATGCGGCAGTCGTAAGTACACTTTCTTGCCAGCTTCTTGTGTACACAGCTTAACCGTGGAATAATCATGTAAAGAAAATCCCTTAGCATAATCATAATAATCAGTTTAGTCTTGAACTGATTTTCCAAACGACGTATTGCCGCAACCATGTACATTACAATATTGAATCTTTCTTTTTTTCCACACTGAAAGATCCCTTATCAAATTTAAAATTCACACATCATATTCTGGGTTTGTCTTTACTTAATCAGATCAGTCAATTAATTAAAAATCCTACTAATGTAATATATATGAAAAGATTTGATCCATAGTCTGACTTTTGCATTTTTGCTTCTGAGATGCTTTCTTATCCTCCCTTCCAACGCTGTACATGTAACAGTTAAAGCCATTTTTAAAATGCTCCGTGAAGTTGTATAGAAATATGGGAAACTACATTTTATCTCAAAATGCTTTGAATTGTAGCCTAGGTGTTACATTGCAATGCATTAACAATAAAGTTGAATTATTTTCTTAAATGTAAATCAATTTTAAACTGTAGTACAGATATCCAATCCAAGTCAAAATGACTTACAATGGTGAAATCCTAATGCAAAAGTACAACCACGCCAATCACAGTTAAATAATGTAGTAGCGAGAATATGACTTACAAAAATTTATTTAGTACCATTATGTAAAGGACATGTGGCCAAAAATGACTGGTTGCAAAAATATAAATAATAGGATACTTACAAAGTGTAGTAGCGATAATAGGCCAAACCCACTGTAGCGATAATAACACGCCACTGAGAAAGCGTGTTTGTGATAATACATAAGTACCAAATACTCAGTTCCTTGAACAACAAGTACTAGTATGACTATGTCATAGCTCATGCCACTGTCAATGACTGAGGTGTACCTCTCTGGATTATATGAAGAGAGACACAATGGAGCTTTTACACTGTGTCCAAGGCAGGTATGAGCCTAGCACTGAGCAACATTCTACCCTCTCCAGGGATGATGCCACGATATGAGCAAAAATAATTGACTTTAATAACTGGCTTAGTTTTTGATGTCATTCAAAGGAGGGCCAATATTTGTTAGCCAAGGAGGATATGAGTGAGAGACCATACTGCTTCACCACAGATGGCCTGCATCTGTCCCCTCTAGGTTTTGATCATTGCCAAAGACATTACCCATCCTCGTATTGCATTTTTTAGGCAATGCCAACCTGATAAACCTATGAACATAATGGAACAAGCAAAGAAAAATATGAAGGTGTTACTGATCAATGCTTCTTGAGCTAAACATCACAGTATATACTTGCATCTTTAAATATGTGTATACATTTGTTAGGGTATCATTGTATCTGTAAATATGTATTTTTAATTTCTTATGTGATCATATTCACCTGGGCTATGCCTGGAAATGGTCCATTGAGATCAGTGCACAATCCAATAAGCAAATATAAATAAATAATAAATGCAAGTAGTCTAAACAAGAAATTCCACTCCCTACAATCCCTTATCACCCTGGGGGACACCGATGTCTGTATAGTGACTGAGACATGGTTTAAAATAGCAAAGAGCACTCTAGCTGTGCAGGGGTATAACTCCTTTAATACCTTTAGACCATCTACTGTGCAGCAGGAGAAAAAAGGTGGAGGTGTCTCAATCTACATCCAGAAGAAACTCTTGTTAAGGCTAGTAAAGCAGCATGATGCACTAGAGCTTCTTCACATCCAAATAACCATCAGAAAGGTTCTATACCATATATTAGCTAGACATATAGCACTCCGTCTATAACACAAGAAGGCCACACCACCTATTAGCAGGAACCAGAATCACTGAATATAAAACCCAGTACCATTTTCCCAAGTGATCTAAACTATCCAACAACAGACTGGGAATCCTACACCACCACAACTGCACAGGCACAGAGCTTCCTGTGTTTTGTTAATATAAATGTCCTGGAGCAATTGGTCAGACTACCCACTATGGGGAATAACATCTTGGCTCTTGTCCTTACTAATATGGGAACATCTTGTAACATCCCTTGCATGTCCTCATCACTTGTTAGGTCTGACTACAAAGCAGTCTCCTTTGAAATAAAATTTAAACCAGAAATCCCTTCTACCAAAGGTACCATTAGAAATTTCTTTAAGACAAACTACCTACTCCTAAGTGATACATTGGCAAGCTTCAGATCCTAACCAAACCCAGTTAACTCCACTGAGTATGCAGAAATGTACACCATCACACCATACCAGCATGTAAACAGCTGTGTAGATGTAGCTGTGCCCTTTAGGGACAAATGCAGGGTAAACCCCAGAAACAAACCCACATAATGGTACCATAATATCAACAAACTTTATAATAAAAGGAAAATAATTTTGTCCAAAAGAAAGAAGAAGAATTTACAGAATGTTAGAGTCTTTCTCACTGAAATAAAGAAAACAACTCAGGAGCTTAATAAAATCCACAAAGGCAAGTTTAAGGCTAAAATATCTACTCAATTCAAAGACAATTGCAAGGCATTTTTACTTATGTTCATAATCTCAAAAGTGCAACACAGCAATACGATGAGCTGATTGTGAATAATGTTACCTACACTGAGGCCGAAGATATAGCAAACTTACTGGCCAATAAATGTAGCTCTAACTTTACCTCTTTTCTCCCCCTGTCTGGCCTTTAAGATATACCTGAAACTAGCTTGGCTCCACACAAGGCCAAGTCCTAAAAGTGCTATCAACAGCTAAAAATACTACATCAATGGGTCCTGACAATATCCCTGGATGCATCTGGAATAGTATGAAGCACAATGTATCCACTCCACTAACAAGGCTCAAACGCCATACAGGTTTGTTACAAGTAAATGTAGAACAGCTACAGTTATTCCCCTGCATAAGTGAGGACCTTCCACAGAATCAAGCAATTACTGACCTGAAAGTCTGTCCAACAAAATATGCAACACAATGGAAAGACTTATCATAGAACTAATCAATCAAGATGCATCTCAGTTTGGATTTGTTAAGGGCAAGTCATGCTTACTCAACCTGGTGGATGTTTTTGAAAAGGTCACCAAAGTAATGGATGAAGGCAAAATGGTACATACTGCAATTCCCCACTCAGGCATCATAGAAAAGCTAAATAAACTGGGCATAAATCCCTATGTCACCCACTGAGTTGCCAACTGGCTCAGAGAAAGAACACAAATAATCAAAAAATGGGGAGTTATCTCCACAAAGAGATCAGTCAAGAGTGGAGTCCTCCAGGGTTCTGTGTTGGGACCTCTCCTGTTTGGCATCTACTTTTCTGAAGTAAAAGCCAATACCAAAGGGCTTTGGCTGACTACGTTTGAATATGAATGCAAGCTAGGAGCAGTCATTGAATCTGCAACTTAATTAGCCATATGGAAGGAAGGTTTGTATAAATAACTGGTGCCAAAATCAAGGACTGAAAGTGAATGCCAAAAAATGCATTACTGTATCCTTTGGGAAGTCATCTAACCCAGGAAACTACCACATCGATAATACACCGATTAGAGTTGACACAGTTGTTCAGGATATGGGAACTTATGTGGACAGCGATCTAACTTTTGACAAACATGTGTCCATTGTTGTAAGAAAGCCCTTTTATATTTCACAGCTTATAAACAAAGATGATTGTATCTACATCTAGTGATGTCATTGTCACCCTTTACTCAGCACTCATTAGGCCAGTTATTGAATATAATGCAGCAACTGGAAAACACACAGAGATACCTTACTAAAATTATGCAAGGCCTAAACAACATGCCCTACATGGATTGACTCAAATCCTGTCATTATATTCTGCATCCCACATACTGTTAAGAGGTGATCTCTTTCTGGCATACAAGACATCCTCTGACCCATTACTGATGTATTTACTGCACATCAGCAAGTCAAATGGCATGAGAAATATCCTGTCTAGAAATCTAAACCTCTTCTGCAACATCAACACAACAGTTTGGGGGACAGCTGTAGCTTGCAGAAGATACCACTACTGTGGAGCAGACTCCTCATCCACATAAAACAAAGTTTATCACTGTGCAGAATCAAGTGCAATTTAGGTCTATGGATGAGAAACAGAAAGTTTACCCCAGAACTTCCCCCTGTACTACTAATGGACCCAGGCAGCTTCTGCATGCTTTAGCCTATGCACGGCTCCCCTCAAATTATCTATGATATGATCCTAGTTAATCTCATTAGAGATAATATATCATTATTGACCATGGGATGGGTAAGAGTAATCTATAACCAAATGCGATAGGTTATTTTGAACACAAAAAGGGAAACTGGCTTGGCTTAAAATGGCCCGCAAGGGCAGCTAGCCAACTGCTTACCTATGAACCTACAGTATATGTGGAAATAGTGCCTGCCTTCCATAACCCCCCCAAAAAAAACATTAGTCACATTGTGTGGACTCCTTTGTTGTTAGACTACAACGAAAGTGAAAAAATAAATGGCCACAATCATACATTTTACATGTTGGTTGTCATAAATATAAGCAGCATGTCCCCTCACCCCTTCCCCAGAAGACAGCCACCTCCTTTCTATCCCTCTAATTTCAGACTGGAATAAAAGAGAATAAGCAAAATCCCCCAGAAACAAATTTTAGCTTGAGGCTGTAAGGTATGACTATATATCTAACAATCCAAAAACAACGCAGTATAAATGGAGAGAATAGTCCACTGGAACCACTTGTAGTAAGCCAAAGCGTTTATTCACTTATTCACAAAATAAATCCAAGATAAACACATCCACATGAATGCCTTTTTAAATATCAAAACAGCGTTTTCGTCTATTCATTGACTTCATCATGAATGCTATTGGACAGGTAATTAAGAGGTACATATAAATATATATATATATATATATATATATAAATATATATATACATTGATAACTTAGAAGGATATACTGGTCATCTGATGAAGTCAATGAATAGATGAAAACGCTGTTTTGATATTTAAAAAGGCGTTCATGTGGATGTGTTTATCTTGGATTTATTTTGTGAATAAGTGAATAAACGCTTTGGCTTACTACAAGTGGTTCCAGTGGACTATTCTCTCCGTTTATACTGCGTTTTATTTGGATTATTGGCCTTATTTGGCAGTTTCCTGACATACTGGATTCTTTGTTAATTTGGTGGAACAGAGATGAATACACCACCGCATCTGGAAGTGAAGGGACAGGATTACGTGGGCCAAATGCGCAGGGTCATAGGCCAACTTACCGAGCTGATATATTTACTTACCCCACTTAGTCAATCCTTAGTGGGGATATGTAGCAATCTAGCCCAGATATGAGTACCTGGAATTGGAGGTAACCACAAAGAACTAAATAATGATGAACAAGGGGAGCTTATTGGCGTGTCTTCCGGTGTCGGCGACCTTGGTAGAGACAATGGTGGAACTTTTAACCCCGCTTCTACACCAAAGATTTTGAAAGTGGCAGAGAATGGATCTAATATTAATAAAGGCAGAAACGCTGATTCTCATCATGATAAGACAAACATTGAGGGGGCGATGGTTGCAGGTACTGTAAAATCTATTAACTATAAGGAGACTAAAGACTGGTTACATACTAAATCTACGTTTAACATAACTGGTAATGGCAAATTTCCTATACGTGATGGGACTTATAAAAACAAATTGGACGAACTTGCTAAACTGATGTTTAAATATAAGTCACTAGAGATAGAGAATGAATATTTAAAGGAATGTATTTCTAGGGAAATTGTTCCCAAGGGGCTATGTGTATATAAATTCCCTAATAATGTTACACCAGGCTCTGTCTTTTATGAAGAACTTGTTAAAGTATTTAATAAATGTGTCTTAGATGTACTTAAACTGATTATTAGAGAGAATATCAGAACACAAGAAGTTATTCAAAAAGATATAGATACTTTAGACCAGTATATCAAGAATGATTTGATTTTTGGTATTCATGAAGAAAAAAACAAGTATTATGATCTTAGGAAGGATATAGATAATAAATGTGAGGATTTGGTGAGTAGAAAAGTAAAAATGTTGGAAAGAGATATAAAAGAATATGAAGGTCATATTAGCTACCCTAAACCTCCCAATCGTTACTATAGTTATAACACTGATATGGTTTATAATAATGATCATTGCCCTGTACATCAAGAAGGTGAAGATGTACTTTATAGGGGGGAAGACCTTGAATATGAATAAGCTTTTCCGTCCCTACGTAGATCTGAGAGGCTAATGAACAGACAAGGCCCACAGCAAACACATTTACAGGGGAGAGGAGGGAGAAGGGGGAAGAGGAGATTCTAAGGAATACCCATTCAACCCACCCCAACAGACATACAGATGAGATTATTGTAGAGGGAAATAAAAATATATTTCATAATTTTACCATTTACAATTTTAGTAACACCATTATAGAAAAAGAACATTTTGGATTATTTTCCAAAGGTTTGAAATTCATACCATATAGGAGAGGGGATGTTACAAAAAAGTTTATTGGATATTAAACTTTTCCTGAGGAAAGTTAACTTAAGTATTATGTTCCCTGATGGAAATAAATATAATAATGATGAATTGAGAAGGAAAAGTATATATAATCCACCCCTACACCCCCAGTTAAAAAATTTAGAAAAGGTAATTGAGAGGGAAGTAAGAAAGTATGGGGATGATTATAAATGTAAATGGAATTTAAGTAAAAAAGGAAAAGAATTAATATATGGAATAAGAAATAGTGATAATATGAGAGTTATGAAACCAGATAAGGGGGTGGGGTGGTTTTTATGGATAATATTTTGTATGAGAGTAAAATGAATGCTATATTATGGGATGAAACTAGATATTCAGTTGTTTCACTGAATGAAATGAATATAGCTTACAATAAAATTTATATAAATTTAAATGACATGTTGCAAGAAGAACTTATTGATTACAATACTTATAAATATCTAAAAGTGGATAAACCTAGAACCCCCTCTATATTTGGTATACCGAAAATCCATAAAAATGAAAGTGACCCACCCCTCCGACCTATAGTTTCAGCAGAGGGATCTAAAATGTATTCTTTAGCCAAATATGTGGATACAAAATTAAAAAGCTTGTGGACTAGATGGACAAATATATTAAGAGACTCTTGGGACCTTTTGAGGGACATTACAGATTGTCCCTGGCATGATAATATTTTATTTATCACTACTGATATTGTGGATTTATTTTCTTCCATCCCTTACACTGAGGGTATGGAAATGTTGGAAGAAATAGTATATGAAAATCAACAAATGACACAAAATGAAAAGCTTGTTAACATATGGTTGATGGATTTAGTGTTGAAATATAACTTTCTATATTTTAAAGGAGAATTCTTTCAACAAATACAAGGTGTAGCGATGGGAGCGGCGTGTGCCCCAACCTATGCTAACCTTGTATTGGCCAATTGGGAAGAGAAATATATTTTGAATTCAGAATTTAAAACCTGTTGGACTTTATATAGGAGATTTCTGGATGATATAGTAATTTTCTGGATTGCTGGAAGAGAAAAAGTTAATGAATTTTTAAGATATATGAATGGTACTACAAATTTTTTAAAATTTACTCAGAAGATTTCAGAAAATGAATTATATTACTTGGATTTAGAAATATATAAAATAGGACAAAAACTTGAAACTAAAATACACAGAAAAAATACATTCTGTAACTCCTTTTTACACTTCGAAAGTGCACACCCCATACATTGTAAAAGAAATATTGTTAAAGGTCAATTTGTTAGGGGTAGTCGCATGACAAGTTCAGAAAATGACTTTAGAAAGGAATGTGAACTATTAGAAAATATGTTTATGGAGAGGGGTTATCCCTTGGATTTTATCAAGCAAATAAGGAAACATAGGTTTTCTCCTATTTATAAAAATAAAGAATCCAGTGATGAGAATAAGAAAAAGAACATGAATAACAAGGAAGATAATGAAGGGTCATTCCAACAGGCTTTAATTTTGGAATATAATGGGTTAAACAATGGTATAAAAAAGATATTTTGGAAGGAATGGGAGAAATTTGCAACCCTTACAGATATAGAGAATTTATCAAAAATACCTAGAAAAATAATTTATAAGAATTCACAAAACCTAAGAAATATTATAGAAAATAAACACAATTTCAATAATAATAGAAATAAAATAGGTACATATAAATGTGGACATTGTAGTCAATGTATATACATTATAAATAGGAACAGACATTATTTGGAAAGTAGAAAAAAATGGCTTTACAATTCAGAATATTTTAATTGTGAGTCCAGTGGTATAGTTTACATGGCTTATTGTGAGAAATGTGGATCCTTCTATATAGGAAAAACTGAGAGAATGTTAAAAAGAAGGATCTATGAGCATATGTATGAAATAACAATAAAAAAAGAAAGCAATGCTTTATACAAACATAGTAAGGTATGTCCAAGTTATAAGTATAAATTTATGGTGATAGAGCAAATTAAAAATGATATTAGAGGTGGCCTTTGGGAGGAAAAAATAAAATATAGAGAATTGTGGTGGCAAATAACCTTAGATGCAGGAAAAAATCCTGCTTTAAACAACAGTATCTCTATTTTACCATTATTAAAATTAAGATCTGCAAAACTTTAAAAGAAGCTTAAAGCAGATCATTAATAAAGCTTACCACTAGAGGGCAGCTATAATATAAATTAATGGTTTTATGTCTCTGAATGTATCTTTTAATACTTTTTTAATAATTAGTGTTTTTAATAAATAGTTGTTATAATATACATATATACATTTTTAATAAGAGAAATTATTTAATAAAATTCATATTATATTAATAATAAAATTCATATTATATTTATATTTGTTTTGAAAGGGGCAGTTTTTTAACATAGAATATTTATAAATTAAAAGGTTTTAAACATAAGTTTTAAACAATTTTGTTAATTGATTCAATATTTAATTAGATAATGAATGCTACTGGATAGGTAATTAAGAGGTACATATATATATATATATATATATATATATATATATATATATATATATATAAATTGATAATTTAGAAGGATATACTGGTCATCTGATGAAGTCAATGAATAGATGAAAACGCTGTTTTGATATTTAAAAAGGCATTCATGTGGATGTGTTTATCTTGGATTTATTTTGTGAATAATGAATAAATGCTTTGGCTTACTACAAGTGGTTCCAGTGGACTATTCTCTCCATTTATACTGCATTTTTTTTGGATTATTGGTCTTATTTGGCAGTTTCCTGATGTACTGGATTCTTTATGAATACATATCTACATACATATAGCATGCCTTCTTACCCTACCACCAAAATATCACTACCTGTATACATGTCTAATATTCACTTGAGCATTCCAGCTTGTTGCACCTTCACAGTACACTTTCTCTAGATAAGTTATACTGACTTTCTATACAAATCTATAAGGTCTGGCTGTGAGCAAAGTTAAAGAAAAAATAAACAGACCCTCCCGCCCTTACATAAACTATAGCAACTTTTTGAGCATATCTCTAAGAATGGCCAGTATTAGACTAGGTAAGTTGAAGATGAGGGCTCCACTAATAAGCCTGTGTCAGAAATCCCCTTATACAGCTTCAGAGGTATGGGGATTATTAATCCTCTGAAAGCTCTAAGGGTCTACATCTTCCGTGATGCATTTCCTACCTTATTTTTGAAATATAATTACTTTTTAGCCAACTGAATAAGACCAACATAGAGAGAGTGAAAGGACATGCAGAATCCACACAGATGGAGCCACAGCCACAATCTAAGAGACCCAGGCACAGTAAAGTGGTTGCACTACCTGCTGAGGTTCTGTACCAGTGATTGGCTGATTTCACATATATCTTGTCTAGCCCTCCTAAGATAACTACTTAGTGTGTACAGTGCTTAAGGATATGAAGTCTGAAACCCAAATGCCAGGTGATATATTCACCACATTCATCAACAATTTACCAAAAACAGCATATTTTACAAAGACAGACTAAACATGAGGCAAAATTAGTGTCACTTGAGAGCTCTGCATGTTAGTGGTTTAACAATGTCAGAGTAAACAAATAATAGATGTCTTACTTCATTTTTGTTTTGCATAAACAGTCACAGTTTGTATTTCAGCTTGATTCACCCAAATACACATTAGTCCTGAAAAGCTCAAATCATAGTTAAAAACAGCACTGCCAATCATTTCATCTGCAGGCAGCCCCAGTACCCATTGCTAGTCACAGTATCTGGTTTAACCCTGCAAGCATAAAAAAAAATAATACTAAAATAATGGTCACTACAAAAAATAACAATGGTTACATTAATATATTTTTCTCATGCAAACAACTTGTCTGCTTCTGCTTGCTTCACCGAAATACCCCTTAGCACAGCAAGGACAACAGCAAAATATATGGCCAATAATTTGTTTTACAGACAGCCCCTGTACTCATTGTTAGTCATAGTACTGACTTCCCTACTCAGTCTCGAGGAGAAATTCCCGGAGCACCAGTAGTTTGCAGAAGAAAAAAAAAAGATGAACGGCATAAGGCTAAATGTTTTATCCATAGGAAATCATTGACATAACAATTTCTAATTGTGCACCAGGAATGATTAACTTTTTAGGGAGATTTCTGTCTTCTTTGAGTTGGGGTGACCATGGAGTTATCATATATAAGATTAGGGGTGTGGGGGACTTGCCCCTGCAAAAAAACAAGAAAAAATCAGTTTTCACCTTCTTGGTTTTCTGGAATTTTTTCCCTTCTTTTGAAGCATCAACTTTCAGGAAGTGGAACACACGGTATTAGACTATACCCTGCCAGGATTTAAAAAAAAAAAACAGAAAGAAAGAAAGAAAAAAAGGAAGAAAAATAATTTACCTGCTACAATTCAGACCTTGAAAACAGAACACTGACATTTGCTGTGACTCCTTCTCAAACATCGTACTACTTCAGTAAGCTGTAACCTCATATGTGTACTTTTACAGCTTTTCACTGCAGCTTAAAAGCAGAACTTTTATAGGTTCATAAATTAGTACTAGGCTAACTGCCCTTGCGGTCATTTTAAGCCTAGCCAATTACCCCATGTGAGAATTAAACCCTGTACTTTGCATCTATAAGGTAGACACCTTGACCATTATGCCAACCTCACAGATTTTCAGGAACTGTACCACCAAAGTTGTACTGCTGATAAGAAAATCCATCTGCTAAAGTGTTAGTGGGGGTAGCATTAGCTACTACTCAATTCAGATATCAGCAATATTTCAGGGTGGGGGGAATACATGGCTAAATAACATTACCCATAGCCCAGACTAGTACATCTGCATGAGGCCTCAATAGTTGGAGTTCTGTACATACTACAAGCCGATGCCTTCATAACTCTATAGTGGTAAAATAGTCTTTGAATTGTTCAAGCATTATGTACTGCAAAAACCCTGCTGACAACATGTTTTCATAGTGCATTATACCTTTCTGTATCCCAGGGAATGTACTTAAACTTTGATTCATAAAACCAGTAATACCCATAATGAAATATAACTTGCTTCATACAAATCACTTTGCTATTCTTCTCATTCTGTTAGCAAAAGAATCAGAGGCATAGCCAAAATATAATGAGGGTCAGAGTCTCAAAGTCAGGGATAATTTGTAAATATTTCTCTTACATACACAAAACATTTCTAGAACAACATGGTTTACATTAGCATACATTTTCTGAAAAACATGACGTATGAATCATAAAAGCTTGTTATTATTTAGTGACTGCAATCCTCAACAGTTAATCAGAAAACCTCCAGTTTTCTGAAGAATAGTGAACTGTACATCCTATTATTTCATTTAGCCCCGGTACCCATTGCTAGTCACAGTATCTGATTTAACCCTGACAGCATAGAAATAAAAAAAAAATAAAAGAATGGTTATAGGAAAAATGGTTACATTAATATATTTTTCTCATACAAGCAACTTGTCTACTTCAGCTTGCTTCACCCAAATACCTCCTAGTCCAGCAAGTACAACAGCAAAATATATGGCCAATCATTACCTTTACAGACAGCCCCTATACTCATTGTTAGACATAGTACTGACTTCCATAGTGCTCAAACTATTAGCCCAAGAAATCTGGACAAAGCCAAAAATAATAGGGGGACAAACCGCTTAAAATAGGGACGAATTTTAAATATTGCTCTTATGAATTTGGAAAGTTGTTAAAATAAAAGGTCTTGTGTTGCCATGCATTTTCTGAAGGATGTGAAGTCAGAAACTCAAATGTCTGTCATTATTTAATGAATTCAGTCCTTGCAGATCTGTCACAAAAATCTGGAAAAACACTAATTTTATGAGGAACAGACCAAAAAATATGAGTAGAAAATCTAGACAGTTGAGAGGTATGCTGGCTTCCCTACTCAGTCTCACAAAAATGTCAGGAAACATCAGGGACATTCTGTTCATGGAGAGAGGGGAGTTATTCTATTGCCTTGCTCTCTGAATGCCTCCTTGGATATCGTCTACACCTCCAACTCAACTAACCCATTCAGTGGGTACATTCCATAAGCCAGTTTCTGGGCAATAATTTTCAGTGACCCAGGGAATAGTTATCCAAATTTTTGCTATCTGTAGTTCTCAACCTTTTAGCTTAGGAATCAAGGACAAAGAAAAAATATAATAAGGGAAAAAAGGCATGCAATCAGAGACAAATTTTAAATATTGCATTTATGTACTTAGTTGCAAGAATAATAGGTTTTGTATGTATGAAGAATGTACTAATTGTCATTATTTAATGATTGCAATGTTCAACAGCCAATTTGCTAGAGAAACAGGTATTTTACAAGGAAAAGACAAAAAATACGAGGCAAAATCAGACTCCAGTTCCTCCCAAATATATTTTATTTATTTATTTATTTATTTATTTATTTATCTTTTGTTAACCGGGTTAGTCCAACTGGGCCAGAGGCCCATTTTCAGTGGAGACCAGAGGAGAAAAGCTTCAAAAATACAATGTAAAAAGTACAAGATAAACATGCATGATTAAAGTAAAAGATATACATGATAAAAGTACAATATAAAGACATACTATACATGAAAAAAATGCATATTGTATGATAAAGTGAAAACATGAGTACAAAAGATGCACGATAATAAGAAAAAAAACTGACTCATGAAAACAATGAAGGAGACAGGCTCCTAGAAATATTTAATATTAATACATGATGTATAAGGAAAAGAAATTGATATATAGTTGTACTAACAATACAGTATCATTACAAGTAAAAAATATGTGATGGAGCAGGAAGTGAATTAACATGCAGCCAGACCTCTCAACCAAACCAATTTACTCATTTTTTACCGCATTTTGGGGTCCAAATGAAGGGGTGCCACGATTCCCGAGTGGCACCCCTTCATTTCCGATTTTTTTCTTTTAGTTTTATTAATTTTTTCAAAGTTCGCTGTCAGAGCTGACGCCATCAGCTCCGTCAGGGCTATCAGCCAGTCGGAATTGAGCTCCTTGAGCTCACGTCATCATTTCTGGCAAGCGGGAAACATTTGGATCAGCAGCAGCAACATGTATTATGCATTTATCGGACAGTTTTGGATTTGGATATAGCAGCCACAAGAGCAAGCAACAAGCAGGAGTGGATTTATTTCTGAGAGCAGCTGCAGGACTGTTTTATAGCAGCCGTGGATTTATTTCAGTGAGCAGGACCGTTTTGGAGTTGGATATAGCAGCCACAGGAGTGGATTTATTTCAGTGAGCAGGACTGTTTTATAGCAGCCACATCTACCTTGGGGCAAGCAGGTTTGGTGTGTGTGTGTGTGTGTGTGTGTGTGTGTGTGTGTGTGTGTGTGTGTGTGTGTGTGTGTGTGTGTGTGTGTGTGTTGGGGGGGTGACTGATGGTGTTTCTGTGCTTGTTGTTTGTGTTGGTGGTAAAGTTTATAGCTCTGTAGAAGGAGGTATGTGTTTGTTTAAGGCACAGAGGTCAGTGCTCAAGGCCCCACCTTGAGCTTAGCAGATAACCACATATATGTACTTACACTGAATTAATGTTAGACTGTTTTGTGGGACCAGAAGGTCAGAAAACACACAGTAAAAAATATTTAAATTTAAAATGGATTATATAAATAGCCCAAGTAAATATAAATGCTAGGACCAACTAGTGTCCTGAATAATAAATATCAAGAATATTTAAGAAAGAGGAAATAAAGAGGTTTTACTATTTAGGAAGCTTGTAACAAAAGCTCATGTAAGCACCCCAACTAGAGATCAATATGAATGCAGACAAGAAAAACAGCCTAATTATATAGAAATGCCAATACAAGTAGTAGATGGCTTGCAGGGCAGAAATATGTCATGTATTTGCAGAGAGCTGAATATTTCCTGTAATGTATATTGTTGATGCTGAGTGAGATCCTCCAATTATAATTCTTCAAGGTAATAAATAAGTACTAGGGAGCAAGGGCTCACCGGACCATAATACAACAAGAAAGGCTCCAAAATATAACAGGAAAAAATGTGTGTGTGTGTGTGTGTGTGTGTGTGTGTGTGTGTGTGTGTGTGTGTGTGTGTGTGTGTGTGTGTGTGTGTGTGTGTGTGTGTGTGTGGTACAGGAAGGTCGCAGAGGTTAGCAGCTTTGAATAAACAGTATTCTAATCATTTAATTTAAATAAGTTTGCCATGCAGTACAAAATAACAGCTGTAAAATGCAAGAACTAAGTAACCCAGAAATGTTATGATATATTATAAATGTACTGCAAACAGTTGCTAAGAGCTATAAACAATTAGTGTATTTCAAAAATGGCAACTCCACCATCCAGATATGTCTGTGGTTGGCATATGATGCCATAATCACTGTCTGTGAATGCAGAAGGATATGGGATGTGCAACAGGAAGTCCCAACAAATTAAAAAATGCACACAACTCACTTCATGATAAGCACACACAAGGTGGTTTGCAGAACTAAGGTAGCTCGCTGCAATGAATGTTTCTCAGGAAAAATGCAGAATAGACCACAGACTTGTTTTAAATGTTTGTTGAACAAATACTAGATTCATGATACTTCCTTTCTGTATGAGTTTTAGATTGTGATTTTGAAGAGACAGTTAACAGATGGTAAGATAGGTGGAATGGTCTGAGATAGGTAGACAGCCAGTGCCTGTTCAGTGAGTTGCTGAGCATTAGGGAAAGATTGAAGTGCCTATGTGAGTGAAAAGCTGTGTGAATGGTGCTTTGAAAAACAAGTCATAAAGTAATTTAAAGCTTATTTTTGTGTAGGGTCAGCTGTATTATACAAGGAATATAAATAAAGTCAGGAAGTTGTATCAAAGAAAAGAATGCATGTATGTTTCTTGTTTTGTGTGCAAGGGGCCAATGATTTGAAAACAGCCCAAAGGTAATCTTTACCCACCACTGGCCAGATGCATTTTCTTTGGATGTGGTGTGGATTTCAATGCTGTTTGAATGAATGTGAGTTTCAAGGACAGAGACGCTTTAATGCCAAGTCTATTTTCATTGTGCTTGTTTAGGAGATGTCTGTTAGTGTTTGTGCATTGTTTTGCTGCAAAATGTACAAATAAAATCCAAATCATTGTAGAAGTAAAGCAGTATGCTATGCACACATTAGTGTTTATGGTAAATGGGGAGAAATTGCCAGGTAATGGGACATTGGAATGGCTGCAGGGGGACTCTGGTGACATATTTTGGTTGTCTGTTCTTCAGTTTGCATTTGAAAGTTGGTATCCCACAGTTCCATTGGAGTGGGTGGGGTTACGCAATTATGTATGCAAATTAGATGTTAATCAGCGTACAGATTTGTACCTATTTTTCATGAGCCTTGTCCAGATTTTTGATGATTCCAGGTTGAGAGGTATGCATGCAGCTGTACTAACAAGGACAGTTTGATTACAAGCCAAAAACAGGTATCTGTATGAAAATAAAAAAATGTGAGTACTATATAAATTAATAGAGGAGGTTGCTAGAGGAATAATATTTGAGGAAGATAATTCTATGAGAAGAAGGCATTGCAAGTGGAGGGTAAAGAAAGGGCATGTAAGATACAGGAAGGGAAGTACCAAAGGTAGTAGAGTATTAATAAGGAGGAAGAAGAGTAGTGTTGATCATGGGAAGGGAGGAAGGGGGTAGGGTGGGAGAGGGTAGAAGTTATAAGAGTGTAACAAAGAGGTTGATAAGGCTTCATAGGATTAGTAAGTATACAGAGAGTAAAGGATGGAAAATGCTTTTGAAATAGGTAGCCAGAGTTTAGGTGGGGAGATGGCAGGTGCATAAGGTGGAGTTGGCAAGGTAGGTTTTTAGTTCTTTTTTGAAGAGGGGTGAAGATTAGAGAAGTCGTAGGTTTGTGGGAGTTTGTTCCAGGTTTGCGCTATAGAGCATTTGTAAAGTAATTTGTCTATGGTTTTGTTAGGTTTATAGGTGTTAAGTAGTGCTTGATCAGTGCTGTGGAAAGATCTTTCAGGGATATAGTAGGATAGGAGGGTGGACAGGGAGGGACAGTTTATAGGTTTGTAGATGAGAGAGTGTGCCATTTGTAGTTCAGAAAGTTTGAGTAGTTGTGGGAACTCAAGCCATTGTAGTTTTTTTAAGTCAAGGCAGTGATGGGACTTGTAGGGAAGGTTCCAGGCAAATCTGGCTACCTGGTGGTATGTTTGTGTAAGTCTAGTTAAAAGATTTGTTTGGATGTGTGTGAATGTCGGAGAAGCGTAAAGAAGGCAGGAGAGGAGATAGGTTTGGGCAAGTGTGATCTTAACAGTGTTGGATAAGAATTTTTTATGTCTATAAAGTAACGCTAACTTTTGATTGGTCTTTTTGATGGACTGCAAGATGTGATGGTCAAATTTTAGATGGTCATCAATTGTAATTCAAAGAAGTTTAGTAGAGGGGTCTACATGAATAATGGTGTTGTCAAGAGAAGATATATGGAAAGAGGCTTTGAGATGAGATGCAGATTTTGGAAGAAAGTGGAGGACTTTGGTTTTCTTTGGGTTCAGAATAAGTTGGTCATCAGTTAGCCAGTGTTCTATGGTGTTAAAGGAACTCTGGGTGAGAGAGTGGAGGTCAGTGGGATTGGCAGAGTGGGTGATAAGGGCAGAGTCATCAGTGTACTGAATTAGTGAAGAAGAGGTACAGGCAGAGTGAAGACTGTTAGTGAAAATGTTAAAGAGAAGTGGGCCAAGAATGGATCCCTGGGGACACCAGTTTGTATAGGTAGGAAGGTAGAGTAAGAGGTTTGCCATCTAACAGATTGTCGACGGTTGTTGAGATAGTTGGAGAAGCAGAGAATAGTGGGGGTTGAGAGGTTTAGTTCGGATAGTTGAGAGAGGAGTTTAGAGTGGGAGATGGTGTTGAAGGATTTTGAAAGGTAAAGGAAGACGCATGATACAAATTTATTGTTGTCCCTTGCTTCATACACAGTCTGTGTTAAAGATAAAAGGGTGGTGGATGTGCTGTGGTTAGGTCTGAAACCATGCTGACAGGGGGTAAGGAGATTTTCATGAAGTAGGTAGTTTAAGAGTTGCTTATGAATACATTTCTCAATAATTTTTGACACCAGGAATAGGATGGCTATTGGTCGGTAATTGGAAGGTTTGGTGGAGTTACCTCCCTTGGGAAGTGGAAGAGTATAAAAGGATTTCCAGATATCAGGGACTGTGGATTCTTTAATGGAGCAGTTAATAAGAATTGAAATGGGATAGGCAATAGAGTTAGCAGCAAGTTTAAGAAATTGTGGGGACAGGTTGTCGAATGAGGGTGAGCATGGTTTGAGTTTTGACAAAAATGATTTGCTGTAGTTAGTTGAAACAGGTTTCAGGGAGAAGGATGATTGGGAGTGGGAAGTTGAGAAGGCTGAGGCATCTAGTATGTTTAGGAAAATTCTGTTGAATTCCAGAACAGCATAATTTAGAGTGTGTGGTGTAACCAATTAATCAGGGAAAGTTTGTTGTTGTAAGTTTCTATCTACATTAAAATTTGACAAGTTATGGCAATTTCTATATTGGTGGATTTTTGGAGTTATGAGGAGGTAGTATAACTATTGAGATAGGGAGATGATCACTTAGAGGGTCTGGTAAGGTGTTCAGATGGTGATACTGATTGGGGTTGGAGGTTAGTATCCAGTCAATGATAGAGCTTGAGTTCTTGTGTATATGAGTGGGAGAGGTAATAAGTTGGGTGAAACCATATAGGTTAATGGTAGAGCTAGGGTAGTTGGGAGAGAGCTTATTCCAGTCAATATTAATGTCACCAAGTATGATTGTTTTATATGTTATGAGTTTGGAGATCCAGGATAAGATATTCTTAAGAATTGGAATCTTATTGCCAGGGGGTATGTAGATGGACACTATGGCAAGTTTTTTATGTGGATTGAAGTGGAAGTTAAGGATGAGTAGTTCTGCTGAGGTGAAGTTTGGGATTGTTAAGGAGAGGGAGGTGAGGCTGGGGTGCACTGAGTATAATATGGTGACACCTCCCCTTTTTTAGGGAGTCTATCTTGTGAGAATATGTTGTACTTTGGAGGTGAGAGTTCAGAGTTTGTAATGTGAGGTTTTAGCCATGTTTCAGAGAAAGTTATGATGTGAGAGGAGTATTGGGTGATCCAAGCATGAAATTCTGTAATTTTGTTGAGAAAACTTTGTAGGTTGATAGAATAGAGTGATAGATATTTCAACAAGGAAATGAGAGATGGATGCCTTGTGGGTGTACCAGAGATCATTGAATCTGTGGGAAGGGTTGGACCGGGATTGGGGTGGATGTACCCATCTTGTAAGAGTGTAGTTGTAAGTAGTAAAGATATGGTTAAGAAAGAAAGATACATAGTAATAGAGAGGTCAGTAGTAGGCTTTAATGTGTGTTTGGGAAAAGTGAGAAGAAGGTTGAGATGTTTGACATTGTGAAAATGGATAAAGGAGATATTAAATAGGGAGGGGACACTGGGAAGTGTATGGATGAGAAGGAGGGTGATGCTGTGTAGGTAGCTGTAGGTGATGTAGGAGGATAATGTAGGGCAGTGTGGTAAGACGATAATTCAGTGAGGAGGAGTAAGGTGGGAAATAAGAGGAATAATACTAGCATCCTGTTTACTTGTATAGTTGCTTTGTGAGCGCAGGAGAGTGACACTGGTTTTATTGGGCAGATTATTAGAAATGTCTGAAGGGTGCAAAAAGTAGTAGTGGAAGGAGGAGAAATAGAGAGTGGTAAGGTGACTAGCTGGTGTGGAGAGTGATATAGTGAAGTAGGCAAGAAAGATAGTGTAGAGGGAGTGTGTATGTATTAGTGTGAGTGGAGGTGGATGTAGAGTTGTTCAACTGTGTTAGGAAGGGAAACATTAGAGTGTGGTTAGGAAAGGGAAGTGGTGCAGAAAGAAAATTGGCTTGTGGGAGGATGAAGGTTGGGCTTGCCAATCAAGGTGTAAGTATAAATGTAGAGTAAGCAGGGGTGGGTGGGAATGGGAGTAGGGTATGGGGAGTGGCATGAGCACGAGCGGAGTGAGGACGAACAGAGTGGGTTTGCACAAGTCTCAGAGAGCTAAGTGTAATAAGAACACTATCTCCCATTCAGGGGAATAATGACTGCAGAATAACCAGTAAGCAGTTAATTCTACTGAAACAAATAACCAACTGACACAGAAAGGCAAATGTACTGGATAAAAGAAAAAATATTGTTGGGGGCTGGCAAGTGAGGTTATTAGAACTTGGAGAAATGTTTACAGTTTAGACAATAATGAAAGGGTATCGGTCTTAATGAGAACGTAGAGCTATACCAAAGAGTATGCGGGGACAAAAACCTGGCCGAAGATTATGCAGAAATAAACAACAAGGGGTCATAGAGTGGGGAAAATTAAGATTATAGGAGTAACATAGGGGTCATTGAAAAAGAGGAAATAAGAATGGTTTTATCGGGTATGAGGTACAGGTGACTGCCGATTCCTGGTAGCGTGCTCTCTCAGGTTATGACAAAAGAAACTAATCAGTTACAAAACTTCATAGACTTAAGAAATTTAGGTTGTGACATACTGTGTTGCAAATAAAAACAGGTGGATAGGGTTCTTTTTTGAAAAGTAGTTGGGACGTCGGTCTTGCGAGGGACTCAGTTTCAGCATAGTCAGCTATGTGCAAGCAAGATTATATTGTAATATTGTACACATGGAGGAGGAAAAAAAGTGTTAAGTATGGTGCCACTGAGGGTGAATTGTATAATGGAGATTCAACAGTAGCATGCACATGTTGTTTGCCTGTACAGTGTTAAAAAAGAAACAATAGCAGTAGAATCATGAAGTATTCTTAGCAACAGATTACCAAGACACTATGCTATGTAGTGTGGTTTGGGACAATACATAATCATGAAAGCTGGGTATAATATAAAAGGTTTGGGACAATACATAATCATGCAAGCTGGGTATAATATAAAAAATGGAGCTAAAAAGATTAGAGGAAAAGATAAGGGACAGAAATCATACAGTACCTTAACACAGGGAAAGAATACATACAATATGTAGCTCTATAAAATGTTTCTAATATTTGCAGTCAGTTAAATGGTTCACTAGTCTAAACTTTATTATTGCAGCAGATGGTGGATCAGTGTTGCTTTAAGATGGAGCACCTACATGGCAAATCACTTCACCAGCCAACAGTCAGCAGTCCTGAAAAAAAGCAAGTGCAACCAATTGTGTAAAGAAAGAAATCTACAGAAAGAAAAAAGGAAGAAAGTACTAGTACGGCACTTAACAGTCATGCACCACACTATTTTTCTCAGCTAAGATTATTCTCTAACAGCTCCATCATCAGATAACCATGTCACTGTATCAAAGATAGTGACTATTTTTTTTTCAAAGACAGTGACTGTTATGCAAAGTCCCGACTTGCAGCTTAAATCCCCAACCTCAGATAGTGTGTGCAATGTTAGTGTGGGTATAAGTGTCTCTTGAGTCAACAAACACTTATATGTGATATGAATGTTGTAGTATATGCTACCTTACAATGCATCTGTCAGACGTGACAAGTCTAGTATGCGGCAAAAAATTCTGTGCTTTTGCTGGTACGTCTGACCATGCCCCCCCCAATCAAAAGCATGGACAACAGGCGACTGTCCAAAGTCTACCTATTATAATCCTTCATTGCTGCAGTCCACTACAGGCCAACCAGGGGAAAAAATTCTATATTTTCAGTTGAAGATGTGAAGCAATATTTTAGATGCTAATAAAACATTTATATACATTCTATACTAAATTGGAATAGTGCAGTATTTCAGGGCAAAGGTTCACCACCAGTATATTCCTACATCACTCGGTTCTATAAATGGTGGGCCAAACAAAAGGTACAAAAGCTAACTATAGATCTGTTTTGGAATTGATACTAATACTTAAAGGTGTAAACAAAATTGTGCTATATACTCAGTCACCTGCAAAGTTAGCTTATAAGACATTGCAATGCTTAGATGACATCTAGTCCTTAAGCTTGTTTTTTAAAAAGAAAAAAAATCTGCATACAGTTAATATCTACAAATGCTGAAAGAAGTCAGAAGCAGATGATTACTTATCTGAATTTTCCAGCAACAATTCAAAGCAGCCATGGTTTTAGTTCACCAGTTATTTGCATTCTAGCATCTTGTTTATATTTGCCTTCTGTATGTAAGAGTACACACATTGAAACCAAAGTTCATGTCTAAAATGGGACCCAATGAGCCATATGTACACATACATGCATTCATATGCCCCTCCCACCCAGTCATGCACATATTTGTTCAAAATACCCTTGGCACCTCAACATTTGTAACAAGAGGATGAAGGATCTGATGAGGAAGAGAGGGTGGGAGTGAGTAACACCTAATTTTACTGAACTCAACTTTTATATATTAATTATATATTTATTAATACATGGGAGGATAAAAATGCAGCACCATCTGACTGCATCAAATATTTCCTGAATGTCAATAAGAGTTGTATATCAGGACTGAATACCACCATCACGCTGAAATAAACCCATATTCTGATGTTGTTCACTACATTTTTACTTTATACTCTCCATCTTGAAAGGATGAATTATGAAGATCATTAGAGACTGAAATCCTGAGTTCCAAGATAACAAAACAATATCCATCTGTATCTCCTCAAACTGGTATGATCCTTTCCCTCTTTCATAAGGACAGTAATATCAATTTGTACCAATAGGTGAGGCAAAAATAAAAAGACTACTACCACCTGCATAAAGTTCGGTGGAAGGAGTCTTGGCTGATTAAAATAACACCAATACAGCCAGGTCAATAGCACAGAGGGATAAATCTTTGACTGTGTTCCAGAAGTCCCAGTATGAATGAGTAACCTAGATGATGGAGTGGAAAGATTAAAATGAGTGGTCAAAGCCAACTCACCATTCCTGGGAGGGGTGTGATAATCATGGGAAAGTCAAATGAACAGTAAGCAGCACATGGACTATGCATGTGCACATCACATGGCACTTCCAAGTCATAAACATGAGTCAGCATTTACCAGGTACGAATGGAAGTAGCACATACATTGGAGCTTAAGTAGAGGACATTCACATCAGAAAACATAAATGTCACCTTCTTGGGATTAGGATTTAATAAGCCAAAACCTACTTGTGAGGCACACACAGCTGAAAACCTACAAGATACCTGACTTTCACCCTCTAGTGCCTGATAAACAAGTTACAAATAAAGTGCTGTCTGCTGGAAAAAGACATCTGAGTGGAGAAAGAGTGGGCATAAACAGTACTTCATGTGGTATGGTGGTGAAAGCTCTAAAGAAGAAAATAATACAGCTTGTATGCACCTCTACCTGTATGTAGTCCTACCAGTGTGTCTTCCTTTTTAATTTCTCCAAATCTTTTCGGTTTCTAATACCATGATGGGAATGGACCCCATTTCTAAGTCAAAGTATTATTAAAGTTCATGAAATTAGCATTGTTTCAACCTTTGATGTCAGCCAGAAGTGCTCTTCGCAGCACCCACAATGTGACTCTTTCTGCAATTCGTACGGATTTATGTGCATTGATAACATACCTAAATACGATTGTAGATTCTATTTTATAAGACCCATCGCTCCTACTACTACTACTGGATCTATCTTGGTATCTTTCTTCCACATTGCCCTTATTTCTGCCTGCAAATCCTGGTATTTTATGACTTTATTTCTCTCTGTATGCAAAAATCTGTAGTCACTTGGTGTAGCAATTTCAATGATCAGTGCTACTTTTGTCTTCTTTTCATGGACCACTATTTCTGGTTTTCTCGCATCTATCTTTTGAACTATTGATAATGGGTGATCCTATGTGATGTAGACATTCATCATTGTCTATGATGCTTTGTGGCTCATGTTTTCAGTGTTTTTCAGCTACTTCAATATTATAATGTTTGCACAATCTCCAGTGCAATAGTCTCGCCACATTATTAGGAATTTCAGTATATAGTCCTTCCGCCAATAGTATGCCACAACCAGCAACAAAGTGTGTGACTGCTTCCAGTTCTCTTTTACAAAACCTACATTTGTCTGTTTCTCCCAAATGTTCAACGGACTTTGTAAACCAATGTGTACATAGGCTACTATCTCTGGCCACCAATATTAACCTTTTATCTTTACTTTGAATTCAACTCTCCTTAACCATTCCTGCAATCGATCCTGATCAACATGAGGTTCTTCCAGGAGTTTTCTATACTTGCAACTATATTTATGCATTTTTCCACATTTCTTGCCTTCTCATCTGATCCTTTACCTTATATTCTTTCTTTTGCTTTTTGGCACATTCAGTTACTGCCTGATTTTTACCTAGTTCTGGTTTGATTTCCATTCCCACTTAACACCAATGTGCTTCTGCTAGACTGAGAAGGAAAGACATCTTAGATTTATTCTCCTCATGTTTCAAAACTTTCACTATGTATGGGTCTTGTGAGGTCAGCAGATGTGTATGTAGTCCCACAATTGCAGATCTATACATGCAATCAATTTCAGGGAGGCCCATACCTCCTTCAGAACAGGGAATATATAATCTTGTTATGCACTTATTTTTATAAATCATTTAATGAGCATGAAGCATCCTTCTTGTTTTCATGTCTAACCTACCCAACACCTTTTGGGGCCAGTCAATCACTCCAAAACTATATGTTTGGACAGAAAGGGCAAATTGGTTTATAGCTTGAATTTTGTTCCTAGATGCCAATGCTGTTTTCAGGATTAATTTAAGTCTTCTAAAATACTCCTTACTAAGTTTTATTTGCATTTGTTCATGTTTTATTGTTGGTCCATCATCAATTCCCAAATATTTACACACTCCCTCTAGTTCAAGTTCTTTTATATCACATTCTCATCCCAAACTGATGTTTTCTTAGTGCTGCAAATTTCCTGCTTTAAAGGTTGCTTTTGCACATTTATCAAGACCAAATGCCATTCTTATATCATCTGAAAAAGTTTTGACTACTTGCAGTTGTGCTTTCAATGCCTCATCATCGGCAAAGAGAAAATGAGAAGTCTTTACACTTTGTTGCTTTCTGGGAATCAAATTATAGCCATGACTTAAACTGTTAAGCAGACAGCTTAATGGGTTAAGGGCAAGGCAAAAGAGCAAAGGTGACAGAGAGTCACCCTGGAATATCCCCCTTTGGATTTTTATCCCTGGAATAATAATTTGCCCTTTATCATGACTTACCTACAAAGTGGTTTGCCACTGTTGCATGGTCACTGTGATGTAGTTTATCAGTGCAGGGTGTATCTTATACATTTTTAAGCACTAATTTATCCATGAATGTGGGATACTGTCAAATGCTTTTTTGTAGTCAATCCATGCCATACTTATATTCTTCCT
>NC_056737.1:13008059-13068059 GCF_019279795.1 Protopterus annectens
ATAAAGCTAACAAGTAAAAACAAATGATGCCAAGACCTTGGCATAAAACTAAATGCCAAAAAGGTGTATCACTATGACCTCTAGGAAAAATGATCACCCATGCACCCAACTTTCAAGTTAATAATACTAATATTTTAAAATAAGTGTCCCTATTTGTTCTATTATTTATGGCCCTAATTCTGAAAGTAAGCAGGTGAGAGCTATGCAAGTAAATTAGATCACAAAAGAAAACCCAGATAAACTTTAATCATAGGGCAATGCAGTGCAAACAAAACTTCCCTTAAAAATGACACAGTCATAACAAACATGGACACATTTGTCACGTTAATCACCAGGGATTTATCTTTTAGATTAAAATGAGTTTTTATGCCTCTCTGCTCCTCCCTTATCAGGCCCATAATAGAATATAACACACCCTTTGGTAAGTATTTGTCTAGAAATAAGACTCATCTGTTAAAATGTCAATAATTCCTTACAGAAAAGCATAAAAGCTGTTGATGTGCTGGACCATTTATTTTTCAGTTACAGTACACTATAGATGCTGGTGACTAGATGCTGGATTAAGTAATGGGGTCTAAGTGCTATGTAGACTACCATAGGGCACTGTAAGCCAAATTCATTAATCCCTACACTAAATGTACACAATCCATATTCAAGAACATCCCTACCACATTTTTTGTGCTTTCTGATAACTCAGAAAAAGTGTACGAAGTGTACATGTACTATACACTTCATGGTAACCTTTATGACTCCCCCCTCGTTATTTAAGGCTGCAAGAAAATCAGTAGGAAAACTAAAATTAGGAGGAAGAAGGTGTGCGTTCTGTCTGTGTTGTCTGTTTACTCAGAATCGTGTACACTTTATGTATACTTAGTGTAGGCGTTAATGAATCCCAGGGTATTTCTATTCTGTGTTTCATGCAGACTACTAAGGGGTGTCCTCTGCCTTGTCAGCAATTCTTCAATTGAACCAGCCCTGTGTGACCTACACATTCACAAAACAAGTAATACCATGACCAGCTGAACTATGCCTCCACTGCAACACAGACAGACCTATTGGCATGATAGATAATTTATCTCAAAAACGTCCTCTCCCTGGAATAGACTTCCCCTTTACATTGTGCAAAATATCTCCTTGACCCTCTTCAAACACAGCATGGATGAATAGGAAATCATGAAATCACTCTAGGTCTGCTCTCTCTATCCCTTACAGAAAGGGGAAGAAAGTAATAAAGTTTGCTCTAAATAAAAGGTAAGAAATTATGAATTCATGTTGACTCAAAGGCAGTTTCAGCAAATGTAAAACATTTCAAAAAAGTTTGCTGAAACTACCTTCACTGAACCTCTGAGAAACTTTTTTTGCAAGGAACAAGCCCTCATACACCTCAACTTATATACTCCAAGGTTGCACAACAATGGAGAAAGAGGGGAAACTCCATTGCCAACAAAAGTAGTTTTGGTAAACATACTTCGATCCTTTCATGTTAACTAAAACTACCTTTGGGGAATAAAACAGGAATCCAATATTTTGAGAATTACAGAGGTTAAGCTACAAATGATCAAGTAAGTCAACAGCCTAGTGTGTACCTATGAACTTATGTTTAACTGCTCAGTAAAGCCTGAGGGGTTACAGAGAGGATATTATTAATGAGATTTGTGTATGCCGGTACTGCCACCATATAACTGCTCTGCACTCTCCATAATTTCAAATTTTGACACCATGTTTATTAATCTGATACATGCCAAACTGAGTCATTTGTAGCCAAAATATAATTATCATTATTTATTTATTTATTTATTTATTGCATTTGTTGACTGGGAAAGTCCAGCTAGAGATTTACCTCTTTTCAGCAGAGGCCTGGGGAGAAAAGCTCCACATACAATGTCAGAAACACTTAACATGGTGGTAAAATACAGAGGTCTTATACAGAAACCAGCAACAGTGCATTCAGGAAAAAGAAGTAGTCATCTAGGCACTACGCTTCGGCAGTGTAGGGTTACATTATGAAATGGTCAAGTGAGTATCTCACAGTGGTATTAGACCCAAGCAGAAGATCGTATTAAAGAAATATTCTAATACAGTATAGTATAGTACACACACACACACACACACACACACACACACACACACACACACACACACACACACACACACACACATACACACATATATAAATATTTTTATTTTATGGGATGGTTTGAATCAAGATATTGGTTGTTTTATTGAATATATTAACAATACATCATCTTTTTTTAAATTTACACATAGTATGGATAAGGAAAATATTCACTATTTAGATACAATGATCTATTACACAGGAAGTGGTTTTAAATCAAATGTTTATAGAAAGCCATCTTATAGTAACTCCTTAGAGTTTTCTAGCAGTCATCCACTTAGTCAGAAAAAAAGTATTGTCGAGGGGCAGTTCATTAGGGCTGCCAGGATGACTTCTGTTTTTGAAGATGTTGTTAATGAGCTTGTTGTTATAGCTGATATGCTTATAGCCAGAGGTTACCCAGCCCCATTAGTTAATAACAATAGGCAGTATGTACTGTCCCAATGGGGCAAGAAGTTCAAACCTCTGTTAGAGACTGGCTTAGCTAATTCTGATAAGGTAAAAGCAAATGGCAACTACAAAAGGGCTTTACTATTAGAGTATGGCCCACAGGCTAAAGAGATCAAACATATTTTTAGGAAGAATTGGAACTTTCTTAAGGGTAACCCTGAAATTTACCATTTTTTAGAGAACAACCCTTTTTGTGTGAAAAACTGACCCTAACATTAAACAAAGAGTTGAAATGGATGAGTGTAGTATTGTGACGCATAAGAAAGGTACAACTAAATGTGGGTCATGTGGTCAATGTTCATTTAATTTAGAAGCCGACAGTTTACCTCTGGAGAATGACATCTGCTCAAGAGCTTACTTCATTAAAGGGAATTGTCAATCTAAAGAGTAATATATTTGTCTAAATGTTCAGGGCACCCTGCTTTTTATGTGGGCAAAACCGAAAGAACCCTAAGGAGACAAATCTATGAACACACCTATCAGATGAGTAAGCAGAACACTAATAAAGCTTTATTTAAGCACCTTGGTAATAGTCCCCGTTGTTTCACTTTTAAATTTTCCATCCTTGAGCTAGTCAGGATTGACCCTAGGGGTGGTGATTTTAAGTCTCTACTTGAACAGAAAGAAGTAAAATGGCAATTGAGACTACATGCTGGTCAGCCTCCTGGCATTAATGAAAATATTTCTCTTCAACCTATTTTAAATTTTAGGGCCAATTTTATTTGACGGTATTTTATTTGATGGTTCATTTATTTATTTATTTATTTATTTATTTATTTATTTATGTGTTACACAACACTTTTTATTGTATAGCTGTTAGTTTTTATTTGTAAGTATTTACTTTGTAGTCAAGTCATTTTTTTAGGTCATGGTACCCTTAAATTGCAAGTAGCACTTTTAATTGGTTAATTATTTTATGTATTTAATGGCTTATTTTTTAATTGTAATTGATTCTGATGAAGGTTTAGTTGCTTTTAGGATTAAAGCACTCAATCAGTATGTTTTTAATGGTTTTATTGTTATAATAAAGTGGGCCAAAAGTGAGTCCTTGAGCTGACTGCTGCAATACTATTTTTTAATCAGTCATGTTACAGATGCAGTTATTCACGTTACCCTCACCAGAGTAGAGCTTGAGAGTTTGTTCTTGATGGTAAACATTTGAAATGTCAGGCTTTATTGAGTTCCATAATGCTGAATGGCCAAAAAAAATAAATAAAAAAAGACGGATTTATATATGCTAAGTCCAAGAAGGTAATTTCTCATATTATTCCCTTTTCTCCGAGGTGTGACAATCTTGGGGTTAATTAGTATATTTAGCAAACAAGTTCAAAGGAGAAGAGCGATGTTCAATATTCTGTCTCCTTGTGCATTTCCTGGGGGGGGGGGTTGTTTTTTTTTGTTTGTTTTGTTTTTTTTTTTTTTAGTGTATCAGCACTCGGCATTATATTACATTATTAGTGCTGATATTTCAATAAGGAGCCGCCATTTCAGACACCTGTTTAGTGGATAAAGGTAAGATCTGGAAGCATGGAAGGGAGGCTGTAACCTTGGATCTCAGAAGAGAGAGAGAGAGAGAGAAAAGAATGCAGCGGAGAAAAAAAAGGAGTGTATGTAAATAGTTTTTTGTCTGGTAATATACTGTTTGTATATATTATGGTGAATTTTTTATGAGCACAATAATTAATGAAATAATCTATTTGTAAGGGATTGTAGTATGGGTCCTGATCAGGGAAATACTTTGCCAAAGTACATGAATTGCTGAGTAAATTGGTGACAGTTTATTTATTTGCTGTGGCACTATAGCATCTAAGCTACTTTGTTAGGATTAGTAGTTTTCCTTTAATGGGGTGCCTTTGGAATAAGCAAATTACTTGGTGGTGTATGACAAGGGGTCTGTGGGCTGCAGTGCTGTGGGGACATAGTGATCTTGAAGGAGCAGATGGTAGTATGTTTGTCAGCTTCTAAGACGTCTGTTGTTAATGTTGAACCAGAGTGGGATGAAACATATGTACCAAGTGCTAAAACATTCAGTATGGAACCAGTATCAGGGCTCCTGTAGGTGGGTTGCTGTGGATACAGTAGTTTAAAGCCCTCTTGAAGAGAGTCCTAGGGTACTCAATCATCTGGTCCACTTTGGGTTTTTTTTTTTTTTTTTTTGCACATTCTTTTAAGATAAGACAATCCTCTGACCTAGTAGAATCAGCCAATTCCATGGAAGTTTTCAAGAGCACAGATAAATTGAAATCTACAGCATTACTACACTATTACATTTTTAAAAAGGGGTTCTAATATGCTGGTGATTAGGCAAGGTAATGGAGTGGGATAAAGGATTAGGTTTATGAAAGTAGTGTTGATAACAACAGGGTTCACAGGTGGATGCACCAGCATGAATAAGTCTCTGACAATTAGTAATATTTATGTTTTATTTTGCAGATTATTCCAGTACGCGGGTGCTTGGAAACTCCTCTATTATGAAAGATGAAAGAAGAGCCTATGTTCATATCTGGCAGTTGACGATGATGGTCAAGAATGTGAGCTGAAATTCTTGTGATACAGGGTCTGATTCCCTCAGCCCTCATTTGCCTACTGTCCGACCTTGATCAAGTCACTTAACTAGACATTGATCCCTGGTTATCCATGAAAAGAGACGTCAGTTTCCAGCTGGCATACCTGGTTAACAGATGGGTATTAATCATATCAACAAAATGCAGTTATGACTGGATGCAGACTTCTTCCAGCTTAGGTAGAAAGACATAAAGAGAATTCTGTGTATGCATTTACAGTCCTGGATTACCAGCAGATCAAAGGCTTTCCAAGGCCAGGCATCATGCTAATACATTTGGGTAGGGGAAGTTATCTGGGATTATCTCTAAAATTATGTTAATTTCAATGATATTAAGAGATATCTTGTATTTGAAGCTGAAGCTCCCAAATATGGATATCATCTGTTTGCATATTGGTTACATGGTTGGTCAGAAAGAAGACAAATAGTCATAAGGCAATTAAGAAAATGAGGAATTACGTCAATAATAGGATGGGTAATGAGGGACAGTTGGGGTCTATAGTACTACAGGACCAGGAAATGGAGGATAAGGATACGGCCTCATACAGATCCAATGGAGTTCACCTTAATAATCTGAGCCTGAACCTGCATAACAGATTTTTATTATCTTTCTTTTAATTATATTTTCATAACTTCATTTAGCATAGCTTTTGCATATAACAGAGCAATTATGTCCTTGTAAACCAAACTGTCAGGATGTGAAAATCTTATTTCATTTGCCTTGTAAATCTGCATTATATTGCCAGCGCCACGTGTTGAGCAGGTCCTCTCTATAGATCATGACTTACACTAACTTGCAGTTCTCATGTACTTATTGACTGACCTAAGGAATTGATTTCTGACTAAATCAAGAGACTTGAATCAGTCACTGAATAAGTAAGTCAATGGTATCATTCCTTCTTTGCTACAGTGACCACTTTATTTTATGTATTTAACATTTGTTTACTGGGAAAGTCTGACTTGGAACAAGCCAATTTTTAGTGGAGGCCTGGGGAGAAACACTCCAGATGCATATCTTTGTAGCATGGGAGGAAACCGTAGAACCTGGCGGAAACCCACATGAATGCAGGGAGGACATGCAGACTATACACAGAAGGCACCCCAACTGAGAATTGAACCAGAAAACCTCTTGCTGTGAGGTGACAATGCAAACCCCTGAAACACTGCACCATACAATGTGAGAAACAGATTACTTGTGGAGGTGTTGTATTTATGGTTGCCTTTACTAAAATGTGAATTATGGAAGGCAGCTGCAGAATTCATGAGAAATACAGAGTAGGCGAACAAATGAGAAGCAGACTGTTGAAGAATGCTAATGAAAAAAAGGTGTCTCTCAGGGTAAATCATGGCCACTATTTCTTGATTCCTGACCTATGGCTCTAATGAAAGTCCTGTAGATGAGTGTCCTGAGAACTAGATGTGTAAAGAATGAAAGCAGTCAGGAAGGTGTCCTTGAATCCTTCAAAATGGATGAGAGCTGTTGTCCTGAGAAAGAGAAACCAGTGGAGTTAACCATGCAAGTATGGCACAGACTCTTGACAGGGAAAGAATAGTATCTGAAAATACTGTTTGTTTACCGGACAGCTTTAAGAACAAACACACTGAATGAAACTTTGGAAAATAATTTAGTAGTGCATTCTTGACTTCTCTGCTATTTTGTTACTCCCCAACCATTTTTCAAGGGAACAATACTTCTTATGTTCTTCCTTGTAAATAAACCTCACCTTAAAACTGAAAAGCTGGTTCCACAGACGGTTCTTATTGCTATAACTACAGCACATTGTTACATCTTGATATGATCTTCATCCAGTTTTTAAAGAGTCAGCTCACAGATATTGGGATGATGCTGTATTCAAGTCCAAAACTATGCTGTACGTGAATTATGTTCAACTTTTACAGCACATCTGGCAGTAATGGGAGCTGAAACTACAATACTACATTTGCCCAGATGATTCAGAACTATCCAGCTTAAACAAAACAGCAGCATTTATCACCTTCAATTGCTGAGGGAATTTTGATGTGTAAAGAAAGCAGTTATTGATGCTATCAAATATCATAGGTTCTGCTTAATGTCAAAGAAACTACAGATAAAATAATTTGTTCCTGGCCAGGCTTCGATCAGAATCTTATAGAAATCGTGTGCTATTGGATCTTACAGATGCTTTTACCTGTAGAAAATGTATGGCAATATAAATCATTTTGTCACATTTCTAAGTGAATTATGCTAATATTTAAAAGTAGGCCCATGATTTCAGACACTTGCCTCAGATTATTTTGGTTCTGTCTTTGTTTCTTAACAGTCTTTTTTTTTGTACAATCTTCAACATCATAATATTTAGCAAACTGAAACTACGTAGCTATGAGTTTGAAATTGTGCATGACCTCTGAGAAGAGGTCCCTCAGCTGTGGATTATTATTTAATTTTTTGCATGCATTGTAGTTTTCAAAATCACAGCAGAATGAGCACAGAATTGTCACATTCAGCACTTGCCAGAGATTTGTGTAGAGACCTCTTGCTACTAGCATTTTGTATATATGCTACTTGCTTTCTTCTCTCTGCAAACCTATCCTGTGAATGAATAACTGTTATATATTTACGCAGATAAAGCACAGAAATATAGTGGTTCATTTTCTTTAAATTCCCTTTGAAATTTCAAATCATGACCCATCCACTTGTGATTTGAGAATTTTTGTCTTCCTACTTGTAAGAAACAAAAACAACTTTACTGTAACTGCTATCATCACTTTAGCAATAAGCTTGGTCTGTATGTACTCAGACACCTGCTCTTCATGGCATATATAGAGAAAATATTTGTTGTCTGTCTGCAGCCTTCAAATAGCTCTGATTTCATTGATTGTCTTGATCTTAGCTTTATGGCAACATTTTTAGATTGTTCATTGTACTATGCCTATATTTGTAAAGTACACTTGGCACAGATGTTCATAAAGGCTCCAACAACATATTGCTAAACAAACCAACAGCTTTATTAACAGGTTTAGAAAATACACTCGCTAACAGAATAAAACAACATTAGCAGGAGCCTATAAAAACTGCTGAAATACAATCTCAAAAATGATTTCACACAAGGTTAAGCTTTTTCATCTCCAGCTGTGCTTGGGACTTCTATAGAACCTTGTTTTGTTCTGTTAGCGAGTGTATTTTTAAACATTTTAATAACACTGTTGGTTTGTTTTGCCATATGTTGTTTGAAGCCTTCATGAACATCTGTGCCAAAAGTTCTTTTCTGTTTTTGGTTGTTTCTGAGCACTCTGCAGTTCTGTGGAGTTGGTTTTATGCCCATATTTGTGCAATAAGCTGCAGAAAGGTGCCTGCCCTCTGCTGTGGCTGTTAGATTTGCAACTGCAATATTGTGAACTTGTGCTTAAATACAAACTTGGGTAGCAGAAGACTGACTGAGGAGTCATGGCATAACCAGATGTAAAGGTGTAAAAGAAATGACCAGTGTCAACCTCTGAAAGACAACTGTGCTTTAACTATGAACCACCATCACGCTGGAGGAAATGGAGGCATCACAACACCAAGATCAGCACTAACAAAAAACAAATAACTATTGTTAGTTAGTGGGGGGGGCACATTTCCTTGTAAAATATGGCAAATACTGTTCCAGTTTTAGGGCATTACACAAATATCTTTGTGTTGGCACCAGCCCACAGCATGACAGTACAAAGCATTATTATACAACATGTCACTCTGGCAGTTCAAGGAAACATTATTTCTACTAAACTGCTTAACCTTCTTGAACACATTTGTCCTTATCTCCACCCTACACACATACACACACACACACACACACACACACACACACACACACACACACACACACACACACACACACACACACACACACACACACACACACACACACACACACACACACACATACACACACACACACACACACACACACACTCAATCACGCGTATACAAACACCCACACACACTCTACATATTTGCAGAGCCATAGAAATTAATCCATCTTTAAATCACAGAATACAAAAGGTAAATCAGCTTTAGATTTAAAAGACTTAACCAAGAGTGAATCTATGCTGTGTGGCAGTAATATGATCTGGCAAACTGCGTGAATCCAGACCTACCAGAGTTGCTGAATGACTGATAAACTGAGGAAAATAAAGTAAACAAACTACAAATAAATTGTTCTAAGAAAGTCAATTTTCACCAAAGTAAAGTAATGCATAGATTCATCAAGTACAAACAATCGTAATAAAAGAAAAAGTGAGAGTGAACTGTGATTGAGAGAATTGTCTTGACTTGTTTTTCATTGACAAATGTTCACATATTTATTTGATTTCTAATCTTGCTTTTCCTTTTTTTCCAGATGACTTGCCCTGCTGCAATGCTGTTTGCATATTAAAATGTTATTAAAACCAATGCCTTCACTTTTAACATGATGTTTTCCTGTCATTTTTACTTTAGAGTTACTAGTTGTCAGGTTATATAACGCATCATTAATTTGATGGCCTAAATGTATTTGGGTTTCACCAGTGCTTTATCTGCAGCTATATGGCTCATTTTTTAATAAAAATGATATCAGAGACTAATATAGGTTTACTTATATCTGATGTGATAAATGAAAGTAATTTTTGTCTGAGAAAATGTTATGTAATGAAAGAACTTTTAGTAAGAAATAAAAGCCCTACTATACAATAAATATACAAAGGTTAAAATATCCACATGGGCCATAAAACTCAAAAATGATCTTTTAAAGTACAGTGAAATGATTCATACCTGAACTGGTGCATTTAAACAACTTTATAAGAAATCACATTAAAATTCCAAGCAAGGATTCAATATCTTCCTGATTCTAGGAAAAAAAAAAAACATTAACTCATTTTATATTTTGTGAATAATACAGAATGAAAATGACTTGAAGCTTATCTGGTAGAAGAAAGTCAACACTTTCCTTCAACAATGTATATTGCTACTGTTTGTGTTATCAAGATACAAAAAAAGCATGCCCAAAAACTAATATGACACTGTTTTACAACCCAGGTTTCAACTGAAAACAACAGGGTACAAAGCAATACAAATTTACTTCACAGACTGTTCAAAGTCAGGAAACTATTCAGGCTTAAGCAAGTTTATAATAACATCACCATATGTGTATGGTAGCACAGCAGAAACTTGCATTTTCTTTGGATTTTAGCCAGCCTTTCTCAGAACTAAGTATTATAATTCAAAATCTGTCTTAAATACCAAGTGTACTAAATAGTGACACCATTTTAAAAGCACTGTGCACTCCATATTTCCTTAACCTAGTAAAGTGCATGTAATTTCTAGTAAGCCTCTTTGAAAAATGAAGACTCAACAATGCAGAAAAGGTTGTGTAAACAGTGTACTTGCTATATGTTGCATTATTTTATATCCTTATCTTTGTGTGACATTATGTTTGAACTTGTATGCTACCTTCAGGTCATGGCTGAAAAAGGTCCACTGAAGCAGCCCACCCATCTACTCACCAAATGTAAAAATAAATAAAATGTATGGCACAAAAGAAGGATTTTACCTCCAGCTGAAGTATATATCAAAGTAGAAGGTAAAAATCTGTTATAGCCCACTAATTAGTTTAACAGCCCCGCTGAAACAGAAATCGGTACAGTTATTTGAACACTTAAAACATACAGCTACCATTTTTAATCACCACTAAGCAATAAATTATAACCGATGAAATATATTTCATTAATTCAAGCTTCCTACACGAAAATGAAATAGAAGATAAATACACTTGCATCTTTTGGTGCTTTGTCTACTTCTAAAATGTATGGACAGGTGCACTTAAATCAAATTGCTTTTGCAGCCATACACTTCTACATGGCATCAAGTGCATCCACACAATATATTTTAAGTTGTCATATTCATAGATATGTGTATGTATCGCACATCCCAAAGCCTTCAAACTGATTCACTTTCTTGCAGAAAGTACAGCAGTTTGCATTATGCCGTGGTATTAATTTGAAAAGGCATTATGACTTATTTTTAAAACAAAGTCACTACATAACTGCAGTAAACCATGCAAGGTCAGCAGTAATTCATATTCTCACTCATGATAGGGGCTCAGGTTTAGTAAATCATGTTATTTTCCTCATGTTATAAAATTGCACAGCTATTACTGCTAATAATGATATTGCTTTTTTAATATGCCAAAGAAGTGTAAGACTTTCTCCATGTAAAATTAAGATGACAAGTTACTTAATATACAGCTCAAATGAATTTTTATTCCAAGTCTTTTTTAATGTTTTATTTTGAATGCTTATGCCACAATCATTAAAAGACTCATGTAAAGAAGCATTGAATAGTATCTGTTAGCTTTCTCTTATAGTTGTGTTCATTGATATAAAGAGTCCATAGTCTGTACTTTCAAGTTTTGACTATACTATTGTAGTGAAAGCTGGAATAATAATTTCAGGGCCCTAGATTCAGTGTATTTCTATACAGTTGTGGCTAGGCATGTGCCATGTAAGCCATGGTCTATAAATTAGTTATTAAAAGGACTTTATTTTTCTCAGCAGGAGAGCATAATATGTTCCAACTTTGAATACATATTTGAAATTAAAAGGGTACACATGAATCAGCAAGCAAGATAACTGAGTCCTGAGTATTTCCATGAGTCAGTAAAGGAGATGACTGGATCCAGAGTTGTGTAGATTTATTCTATTACTACCAATTCCATTAAGGACTTATAATGTAATGATTTTTTTATCTGATGCATCTTTAATTCTGTATTTAGCATATATACCATAAGAAAGGGGGTAACAGTACAGAACTGGGCACAATTCCAGAAATGTTAGTTACAGGCTTAAATACCTATATAGGAAAGACCACAAGAGGCAGCAAGAGTAGCATATTTTTACATTGATCAAACCTTAAATATCTGCTAACAAATACATTTAAATTATTATATTCCCTAGTGACCACACATTTTGTGAATCAAATCAATAATAATAATCAATGGTGATCTTACCAAATCCTGTGTATTTGGATTTTATAGTAATAAACTAGCTACTTAGTTAGTTATGTGTTTATTCATTTGTTGATAGGGGGAGTAGGCTGATACAAAATGGGCCCTCTTCAGCCATGGCCTGGAAACAAGTTAAAATAAAATATAAAACATAAAGTACATTACAGACATTATAACACATAAGAACAAAATGCACAATACACATAAATATAGCAATAATATTTCCCCCTCAAAAAAGTGGCTGTTTAGTCATAGGTCAGGGGTTGCAGATGTATCCTGTTAAAGGTGACATCAGGATGCACTGGGCTGCACAGTAAGTACAATTTTGCTTCAGAGGTGAGATGTATCTTGCTTTTTAGAGAAAAGTTGCCAAGGTCAGGGGTTTTATTAAACTGCTTAATACATTTTGAAGTATATTAATATTTTCTAGTTTAATATTGGTTTGCCCAATAAACTCAGAATCTTTGGTGGTAATTACATCATGCATACTAATGCCTGCTGACCTCCCCCATATTCCAGTTATTATAAACATAAATGGCATGGTCATATACAGAGCTAATAAAGCACTTAAAAGATTACAAACTGAAATAGAAGAGGATCAGTCATAATTTGCTGGCTGGTTGCTTCAATGTAAGTTTATATTTAACTGAAAAAATATACTTTTAAGAACTGCCCATAAATTATTGAAAGTTGGAAAAAAACTGCAGCATTCTCCATAATAAAAAGAGTAGAAATAGTGTAGCAGTTCAAATATCTGAGTGTTTTGATTAATGCAAATCTCTGCATTCAACATCATGTTCAAACTAATAAGGCCAAAAAAATACTTTTTAGGTCAAAAAAGAATTCCCATGTTCTCTCTCCCATGCAGGGAGACTTGCAATAGAAAAACGAATCCTTCTTACACAGCTCAGATATTGTTTTCCCCTAATCATATCAGTCTCCAATAAGAATGCAACATTTTTTCAATCTACATCATATAATATCTGTAGATTCATAACCCCATCCCCACATAAAGAATGCCACTACGCCACACACTCAAAGCCAAAGTCTTTAAAATAGTTTAAACTCTTTTCCCATTTATACCAGCATGTTGAACAAAAGAACCTCCATATACAACCTAAAATGACTCCCATTTCTACTCCAACTTGCTAACACCCCACAAGAAACTCCATTGCAACATGTCATGCGTTCTCATTGCAAGCTCCAAATATCTAGGAATCTCTGCCATCTAAAGTAAAGACCTTTGAATCAAATCAAAAATTCAAAAAATAGCTTAATCAATACATAATAAAAAGTTGTTTAATGCAAAGGCTTCTTGAACAATAATGTAACCTAGAACTTAGCCTCAAAGCACATTTCCCTTTCACATTTGTCATAATGTGTTAAACTATTATACTGCCTAGAGTATAACCAACAACATTTTCAACTAGGAATATTCTTTTGTCCCTTATTCCTGTTCAACCTCCAACTAACCTTCTGTTTTTCACTATCCAACTTCAAACTACCGCAGACTTTTCCATCTCTTAACTACTATATATTAAATTCAAATTTTCTAGAGCTTCTGAATTCTTACTCATAACATAGTTTAAATTTTAAAATCATGTCATCGTGTGTAGGTTGCTAAGTAGCTTCTCTGTTGTTTAATTGAAATGTATGGCTGCAGTGTACTTATTGTTAAGGTGGTATGTGCTAATTGTTAAACTGTAAAATAGGGTTACTCTCTCAGTTTGTAACCCCAAGCTTAATCTGAAAATGGTCCATGGGGATCATTGCTTTCTACAGTTAACAAATATGGATAAACCAACAAGCAAGCAGACAAACACATAAATACATAAATAAATAATAAGACACAGTGATAATCACCACCTGATTGGCAGTGAGGCCATATTTATCCATGGTGTGCTTTACTCATGAGAGCAAAGCCCAAGTTGTAAATTTCACTACGAATGAGTAAATCAGATTTCCAGCTCAATTAGGAGGTGATATTTTGCTGTCGTTCACAGGACTTGTTAAAAAAGATACTTCTTACCTTTTGGAAAAAGAGACTGTTACATAATACAACTTGATGTTGCAGAAATCCTCATGCATAGAAAATATCCAGTAGTGACATCTGGTAGAGGCTTTCTGCAGGTATATGCTGATATATGTGTGTCCTCGGATTCCCCTTGTTCAGTCAATCTCCCATTTCATCAACTGACATTCTGAGGTGTCCTTTGCATTCACCATTTATTTATGTGACAACAGCTATGGCACTATTATGCAGACAAATGTTTGGCTCAGCTGTGATACTATGGAATTAAATTAATTAAGATAGTGTGTGTGTGTGTGTGTGTGTGTGTGTGTGTGTGTGTGTGTGTGTGTGTGTGTGTGTGTGTGTGTGTGTGTGTGGGTGTGTGTGTGTGTGTGTGTATGGGGGGGGGTGGTCTTCTCCATATTGTTGTGTAGGAGGCATAGTACATTAAGTATGCCATCTATCTGTGAATTGTGTTGTCACAAGGGATGTATGGTTCAAAATGTTTATGGAGCTTGGCTGTGGCAAGTTTTTTTTTTATTTAGGCGGTTGCAAGTAGAAGCAGTTATTTGTCTGAATTTTTGAGTTACATGTTTCCAAATGTGTGCAAGTTCCTTGTTCACTGGGCTTTGATTCTATCACTGTCCATGGTGTACTGGTGTGTGTTTTCTGGATGTACATTTTTGCATTATTTAATTGTGACTCTAAATCGTTGGGTCTAGTACCACACTATAGCCTTGGGCTGGATATACCTCAGTAGCATGAATCTGAAGTTCTTAATAAATGTTAGGACAACTGACTTTCTGAAACCTTGGACATAGTAACCCTAATCTAATGGGCGTATTGCCACTCAAAAGTCTTTGGTCCGATACTCATCAGAAACCTTTGTGTCTAATATCCCTCTAAAAGATGGACGCTTGAATGCTTGAACTCTATAGCTGTGGTCTTTGTGAGCTCAGTAATATCTGTCTCTTCTGTCTTTTAACACTTCTGTCAGTTTACTTCTCTTTTCTGATTTACTTGGTTCTGTGCCTTATAATTCACATATTTGCTTTACCATTTTGGTTTCCTTTCTCAGTACTGCTCTGCTGTGATATTGTTTCTATTCAGAATATATAATAACGTAAATTGCAAGTGATGGTATTGTTCACTAAACAGCTAGACAATTTCTGTTGGTTACTGTAATATATGGCGTTTGTACTTTAAATGATAATGACAACTGGAAGCTGCATGTCTGATTAAAAACCTCATGGAAGCTAGTTTTGCATTCACATTCTCCATGTTATGTATTAACCATTCAGACAAGCACTGTTATGCCATATGCTATCAGAAGAGAAGAGGTGCACTTGAAGAAGTAAAAGAATATTTTTCTTTTGAGAATGTATGGCTTTGGAAAACAAGAACTACAATTCTCAGTGGAAAAATGCTTCAGCTAGAATCACCAGGTAGAAAACTGGAAGCTTTTGGCTGCAGAAATTGGATTTATTTATCACCGTGAGTGAAACAGGCAAAAAGCCGGAACAGGTGCAATGCATCTTATATCTATATGCAGGGGAAGAAGCCTTAAAAGCATTTAACACTTTTTTTTACTTTTCTCAAAAAGGAGTAGTACAAAACACCAGTAATTAGAAGTTTGGGAATTTTGTCTGAGCATAGAAAAAAATGCAAATTTTCATTATTTGTTTTTTTGCAATGAAAAAAAGTCCTACAGAAAATACAGGTGCTTATGTTACTGAGCTGAGGAATCAGTCCAAATAGTGAATTTTTGAACTGCCTAACTCATGAATAGCAGTATATAGTTCATGACATAAAACTTACCAAGTTAGGGGCTATTAAAAGGAACAGACCTGTGTTTTCAAGAGTTCTGGAAAATGTAGAACAAGTGAAATTATAAATGCCCAATTAAAAAAAAATAAATGAAGATATAAAAGTGCATAAAATAAAAGTCAAATAAAAACACAGAAATGAGAAAATAATTCACAATAGATCATAATCATAACAAATATGAAAAAGAGATCCATGTGACAATGTGCTATAATGATGATGAAGATGAGAAACATAACAATGAAGTTCAACCCTTGTGTACTAGTTGAGGATATAAGTAAGACTGATTTTCAAAGATGTGCAAAAGGAAGAGCAAGCATGTTGCTGAACATAAGTATGTCAATAAGCTGAAGGTAATATGGAAATGTTAGGAATTGACAGAATGATTTATAAAAATGCATCACAGGTAGTAAGACAAGAAGACTGCATATCAAAAATCAAACAGTTGGCAAGAAGTACTTGAAAATTAGTAAGAAAATATCAAATTTATTGCTCACATTTCTGCTTTAACATATTGATTTGCTCTCTCTCTCTTCAATTCCAGATGAATGGTACAATATTTTGATGGAAGATATTTTGGAAGCACTGAAGAAAGAACTGCATTTACACTGGTGACATACTGTAGATGCCAAATAAAGCCAATGAGTCAACTAACATGTTACTACAGCAATAAAAAGTGATTGATATTATATCAGAGTATAAAACTTACATAATTAAATTCTCCTGTTATATTTGCATTCTTTGACTTTATGGTTGCTTTAGTACAGTATGTTTCATGTGCCACACAACCCTGCACCAGGGCACTAAATGTCCTGTTTGTTTTTGTGATGACAGAAGCAGGACTAGTGAAGAAAAATGTTTTAAAAGTATTTGTTTCATTACAATAAATTTATGTCTTACACTGCATATATCAGGACTTTCAAGGAGATCCATAAAAGTTGTAGAAAGATCTCTTCCCCTTGTTCAAACAAAATTCATGTACTGTCTCCCTGTCAGTGCAGTGATATTATTGTACATGTAGGAATTGTGGTTCGTGTGGCTTGTTGCCAAGTGCACCCATGTTGTTCAAGTGCTTTGCAAACATGACTCTTTCAGAGGTTAACTAGGATGAGTATATGTATGTGTGTGTGTGTGTGTGTGTGTGTGTGTGTGTGTGTGTGTGTGTGTGTGTGTGTGTGTGTGTGTGTGTGTATATATATATATATATATATATATATTTATATATATATATATATATATATATATATATATATATATATATATATATATACAAAGAGAGAGAGAGAGAGATGCATCTCTAGTGGTCACCTGCACTTCAAAATTAATTTATAATTTATAAATCAATAATTTATTGGAATAATGATGGAGGGAAATTACCACACCACCTGTCCTGAACACCAAGACATGCAGAGAGCAGACAAAATGCTCTAGGTACACAGTTTCATAAGTAAGTAATAGGCTAGCTGCCCCTTTAGGCCATTTTAACCCTAGCCAGTTTCCTTTTTGTTGCTTGAATTAATCTGTCCCATTTGGAGTTAGCTTGGCCTTGTCCCTCACATGGTCAATAATTATGTTATCCCTAGTGAGAATAACTGAGATCATACTATAAATAACTTGGAGACCCATGCATTGGATAAAGCATTTAGAAGTTGTCTATGTGTATTAGTAGTATGGGGGGGGGGGGGCAGTCCTGGGGTAAATTTTCTGTTTTCCATCCACAGATCTAAGTTGCACTTGAATATGGACAGAGATGAGCTTTGTTTTACATGGGTAAGGAGTCTGTGCCAGAGCAGTAGTATCCTTTGTGAGATAAACATGTTCCTCCAAACCATTCTGATGATGCTGCAGAAAATGTTTAAATCCCTAGACATTTGTTGCAGTTTTTGAGGACTGAGTCACAGAAATCCCACTATAAAATGCTTCCCTTCGTGACAGGCATTAAGTGAAGGCATGCAGCTCCTTATCACTTTCAGCTTACTTTTCATTTTTTTCAGCAAGAAAGAAAAGCTTCAAAATAATTTATTTCCAGTCTAAACATTTGGGATGGAATGGAATTGGGACTGGGAACATGAGAAAGATTTGGCCTCATTAAAAAGTTTCACTTGGTAAATTTTGATAAAATGTTATTGTAACTGGTTGTCTATGTTTGCTACAACTTAAGCATTAAGATAAATAACATTGGAGAATGGAAAATAATTTTGTTGTGTATTTCCAGTCTCCTATCTGCAGCATCAGTTTAAAAGTTTCTGGACTTCATTTATCATCTTGAGCTATCTTATGAGTGACTATGTCAATGTTCTTATTTGGTTAAATAACAATAAGAAATGAAATGAATGCAGTACTTTTAATAAAGCCAGACAGTTTTTGATGATAAAGGAACATGGCTTGCTTTCATTTGTACTCAGACACTATAGTCTGTGTGGTATTGCAGGCATATGAAGCATGGTTATGTTTAAAACTGGACTATATAGGGGATAGTAGTTCATGGATTAATGCAATCTGCATTTTTTTCTGAGGAAAACAATGTAGTGAAAACGTATGTATGAAAACAATGCTTTGGAGTAGGACTTCTCCAAGTAAAAAAAGATGATATTGTGAAATGGAGTTTTCTTGTATGTTACTGATGAGAAGTACAAATAAAAGGAAAAAGGAAATTCAGAATGATGTTAGAATCCAGAAAGGGGGGGGCTGATACCAAGATGGCCAGTTGGGTGCAGCATAGTTTCAGAGCTCTGTAAAACTATTTCTTTAGACAGGAATCCAGTCAAAAATTACTATTGACTTTTATAAAATCTCATCAGTGATACATTAAACTTTAAGAGTACAACTTTTGGGGAATTCTCATCCTGTCAAAATATTACAGACATCTTCAATATAAAATGAGCAGCACTGAATATTCTCAAACAGATTCAGCACTGACGAAAGAGATGCAATTGGTAACTTCAGTCTTACAGACATTATCTTTAAACATTGATAATTTTCAACAAAATCTTGAAAATCTTAGGGAAAACTGTCAAAAACAAACTGAAGTCTTCAAGGAACTGATACAACAGCATCAAAATAAAATCTTTAACACAGAAACTGCATCAACTGATATTGATGGGAGACTTAAGGAAGAACAGCACACTTTCTACTTAAATAAAATACTTGGTTACAAAATAAACTTGATGATCTGGAGAACCAGGAAAGAAGGTGCAACATACAAATTTTTGACCTCCATGAAAAATCAGAAGCCAGTAACATTATAACTTTTTTGAATTCTTGGATCTTTGAAATAGTGGACTTGCAGGAATGGTTTTTTTATGGAATAGAGAGAGACCATAGATCACTAGATAAGCCAGCTTCAACCTCCTCTTTTTGTACACCAAGGTCAATAGTCATAACATTTTTACCCTACATAGATAAAGATCTTGTATTAAAAACTGCATGGAGCAAAACTCCTTTAAAATATAACCAAAGTTACATTAGCATTGACAATGACTACTCCACAAAATTACTAGACAAGAAGAAAAATACTGGCCTCTTGTTAAACTTTTAAAACAAAATAATATCATGACACAGATTTTGTATCTTACAAGAATAAAAATGCATCTGCCTAATGGAACAATGACATTTAATAGCATAGATGAAGTATCTACTTTCATAAAAAACAGTAACTTAATTCTTATCCCTGAAGACATGGAAGTCTCTTTCACCTCATTAAAGAGATCATCTGAGGAAAAACACTTGGACAGATGCCAAAAAAAGAAGAAGAAGCAAAAAAGTGACACTACATCTACATTCAGCAATGAATCTCTCTAAGCTTCTACTGATAAATAAAATGTTATTTCCTTCTTATTAGCAAAACTGACTTTCACAGTTGTCATGCTGTAACCTACTTCAATCTAGACACTAACTGCCTTTAATATTTATTTACAATGTTATAGTATTGTACAACTACAAACAATGCTAAAGAAAATAATAGCCTGATTCATCACAGGTAATTTTAATCTATTCTTTCTTTATAAAAATACAAAAGGAGTGTCTGATATCTTTGATGCGTGATAGGTGTTTTTTCCTGTTTAAATTAATTAATTACATATTTCTGAATGCATTTTATTACTTAAATCATTATTTGGACTTCTAAAATAATAGTTATATGATATATAATCATATTTTGGCTTAATTGTGCTTTGCCAGGGAAAAATTACCTGAAAACAGTTAATCTTTGCACTTAATGTGTTTTGCCATTTGTAAATACATAGAAAATTGCCACAAATGTTTGCAACATTTTTTTAACTTTTTTTTAATTTTAGCTTTATAATTCATAGAACTTTGTAAAAAAAATCCATTCTTTGCCTAATGTGAAGCTTTTTCTTACCTTGAGGAGCCTCGAGACTCGTTTTGAGCCACTCAGAATCCACAATGTTGATTTAGAAACTCCCTGGCCATTTCCTTTTAATGTAACACATAGGAAACAAGGGTAATCTTTTCAGGGCTGCACTCCTGTTCTATATACCCTGTTTCTAGTCATGATTGCCCAGAAATATAGGAAATATTAAGGTTAGTTTCTACCAAGTTGAAAATGTTTTTAATTATATGTTATATGAAAACAGTTTTAACTTCTTTGTTCCAGGTTACTTATCTAGTCCCAAAAAGAAAAAAAGAATTCTTACATTATACCATTTTACTCTTACACTAATTGCACTTATAATTTTAATCCAGTTTATCATTGCAGCAAGTAATTCTGTTAAATACTATTTAGTCTTTTTCTTTAAGATACAAAGATATATTGCTTTATATTTATAAGAAGGTTTGGTTTGCCAAAAGAAATGCCAGTACAGTAGCAATGACAGGGCATGAGAATATATGATACATTTATAAGACATTCTATTTAGTGTAAGCTCAGTATTAACAATTACAGATAAGTTGAATTCAAGTTAACATTATAAAGGTTGTTTTACATTTATACAGTATACTTCTATCCTTAGTGATGTATATATGGTAATAGCTGTTATGTGTAAATGAATTCTATCGTATTTCTAATTCTAAGAGATTTGATAACTCTTTTCAGTATTTGCATTGAGAATATAAGTTTGGATATACAGAATGATTTACTCAGAATTTATTAGAACAAAGCATGTCCCATATAGGTTACGCTTATGCGATAGTGATTCTTATTTGTTCTTTGTGGTTTTAACTTTAGCAATCTACAAATAATTTCCTTACTGCTCACCATTTATTTCAGTTAAAGCTCTTTAGACTAGTTTAATGTCTGCTATATATGTCTTATTTATAGAACTTGTCAGAGCTGCTATGAAGGTGAGGGAAAGCAATATTGATTGATTCCAGCTTATCTCTCAGACTAGGAATTTTAATAATTCCAAGTTTGTTTTTTGGAAATATTATTTTCTATGATAATATGTTTTGCAGTATCCTTTCTGTTGTTTTTTTTTTTTACATTTAGGCCTGAATATGTTTTATATCACAGCTACATTCATCTTTCTATCAATTTCACTATACATTTTTGCTCACACTTGGGTATCTTTAGATAATACTGTGATTAAATAATAATGTGATTAAACAGTAGTCATCATTTATTATCACCTCAATTATCTCTATATTTATGTATGTCTTTTTTATCTTCAACTTCTTTAAATATTAACGGTCTTAATAATCCAAGGAAAAGATCAAACCTGTTAAGGTATTTAAATGTCAATAAATCTCAAGTTGTTTTTGTTTTTTACAGGAAACTTACTTTAAATCCACTGAAAAGAATATTTGGAACTCTAATAATTATTCTATATTAGTTCACTCTTCATATAAATCCAAAAGGAGGGGTGTTATGATCTTTGGAAGGAAAATGTTATACATCTGCAAATTTTATATAAATACAATGATTCTGAGGGACTATTAGCCATTATCATTTTAAAACTTAACAATAAAATTTGGACATTAGTTAATCTGTTGGCAAGGCAAAAGGAAGAAGGAATCGGACACCAATTAGCACATTTGGTCCTTTTCTAATACAACAGAACTTCATCAGAAACAATCAAAACAAACTACCACTCATTTAAATAAGGGAATACAGTCATCATGTGACATCAAACATCCAATAAGCTTCACAAATTAATTTAATTTAAAAAAGGAATGAAAGTGCTAATTGGTGTCTGATTCCTTCTTACATTTGCTTTGTCAGCTGTTTGTTTTAGTTACTTGGTTTTCTTTGAAGTTGTTGTTCATTAGTCAATCTGTATTCATCTCCAGGACTAGGAGTGTCAACTGCAAAATGCCATCTTGATTCTACAACTAACATTTATAAAGGTAACCTTACATTAGAATGATACTTCAATTGCATCTTAGACAATCCTAATACTACAAATAATCATCCATTCAGGCTTAAATCCACATCAAAATTCTTTAAGGAAATGGATTGACTTCCTCAACTTAGATGATACTTTCATTTCTAAACATAATAAATCAGTAAGTTATTCTTATATTGATCTCAGGTTCAAAACTCAAACAAGGATAGACAGAATCCTAGTTTCTAATGATTTAGAATTAAAACGTTCATCTTTTTTTATACCCCCCTTCACTATATCTGACCATGATTGCCTCATACTTGAAATACAGAGAGATTTTACTAAGCTAGCTTCTATAATTAGAATACCAGCCTATATCAGCAAAATCAATTATTTTAAACCTTGGCTTTTAGCAGAAATAAATTTATTTCTAGAAGTAAATAATACTTCTGAAACTAATGTAATAATGGTTTGAGATGCTTTAAAGGCATACATCTATAGCAGAAATGGTAATTCATACAAAAACAAATTAAAGGAGTGAGAATCAGAGATGTAAAGCTTACAATCACAAATTTCAACTCTAAAATCCAAATCAGCACACATCATCAGATATTAAAAAAGAAACAGTTGAACTAAGTAAAAAATACTCAGACATTCTAACACACAGAACAAATTTAGCATTAGAAAGGATGAAATTAAATTCTTATGCTCTTACATCAAAACATATACATAATCTATCAGTAAGAACTAAGATTCATTCTAAATAAAAAAATATTATAAAAATATTATGTGATCATACTAATAAGGAAGTATCTGACAGGTGATATACTAGATGCTGTCAGGTTTAATTATACTAAGCACTATAACTCTAATAATTTAAACAGTAACGGTCTTGATGAAGAGCTATCTACTATAAACTTAGAGACAATTCCAGAGGAATGTAAAACAAGTCTTGAGAAGCAAATAATCCCTAAATGAAATTAAAGATAAAATTAAAAACCTTAAACCCAATAAAGCCCCTGGTGCAGATGGCATCATTATAGAAATGTACAAACTATTCCCTGTAACCACTATATTTTTACTTCACAAAACTTTAACGGAAGTACAAACTAAAAATATGATCCCACCATCCTTTTCTTTGATCACTCCTATTCTCAAAACTAGCAAAGACCCACAACTCTGTAAATCCTACAGGGCAATTTCCCCTTTAAATAATGATTATAAGATCTTCATGTCCATACTTGTTGACAGAATGAAAGTTCCACTTACAAAAATTATAAATTATGACTAAACTGGATTTATATATAAAAGACATACCCAAGATAACATTAAAAAAATCAAATCTCTCATTGAATTCCTAAACAGAGAAAATGAAGAATCCCTGTTGGTCAGTTTGGATATAGAAAAGGCCTTTGATTCTATTAACAGAGACTATCTTTTTGGAATGTTAAATGCATTAGCATTTCCATTGTTCTTTATCTCTATGATAAAAGCCGTTTATAAAGACAACTTAGCTTATGTAAAACCAGGTCATTTCACGTTGAAATACATACCATAACTAAATGCACTAAGCAAGGTTGTCCACTATCCCCTATCTTATTTGCCCTTGTTATAGAAGTCCAAAGATTAAAGGTATTAATATTTATAACCATTACAATTCTAAGATATCTTTTTTTGTTGATGATGTCTTACTTACTCAATCTAATTTAAGTACAGAGTTATATGAATTGGATGCAATTAAAAACAGTTTCCAAACAATTTCAGGTCTTTATTTTAATAAACATAAATCTAATCACATCATTTTTAATAAGAAGAAAATAATTCAATCTGACAATCAAAACTCCCTAAACTACTTAGGTATAATTTTAAGCAACACTATTGAAAAGATGAAATAAATGAATTATAATAATATAATATATTTAGTAAATAATTGTATAAGTAAATAGAATAACATATTATTTTCTTTTGAAGATAGGTTATGATTATTAAAAATTATTCTTTTACCAAATATTCTATATATTGTTTTGGCTCTTGATTCTATATATTGTTTTGGCTCTTGACTCCACCACTCGTACCTCCCCATTACATTTCACCATCCTGTCAAACAACAACACAGTCATCTCTCCTGACTCAACAACTAAACTGCTTGGCATAACCATTGATAATAATCTCTCTTTTGATCAACACATCAACAACACCATTAAATCTGTAAACAGAAAGATTGGATCCTTATACCGTGTTAAACCATTTCTCACCCCTTCTGCTAGAGCTACTATTGCCCACTCCCATCTCATATGCACTCTCTTTTATGCCTCTCCTATCTTCACTAACCTCAAGAAAACTAATCTAAATAAACTTGCAACTTGCTATAATAACATTGCCCGCTTCGCCACTGGTAAATCTTTCAAAACCCATCACTGCCTTAATTTGAAACTTCTAGGCTGGCTAGAACTAAAAAATCATCTTCTAATCTCACAACTTACTATTGCCCATAAAATTCTGTACCAACCTGATAACACCCCTATTCTATCACAGCTCTTACTCCCCTATAACAATCTTGCCTCCCTTCGCTCCTCTTCTAAACTCTTGACCAAACCCATAAAACCTCACAACTTAGCTGGTGACTCCTTATTCACTAATACTGTAGGCCGAGTATGGAATTTGCTACCTAGGGATATAACTCTAATCACATCCCTACCTCTCTTCAAACTACAAATCAAACTGTACTTCCAAAACCACTGGCTTTGCTCATGTAATACACCTGACTGACTCCCCCCCCCCTCTCCTGACCTTTTCACCTTATCTTGTGCTAAAGACCTAACCATTACCTTTCTTTTCCCTTGTATTCCTTCTATGCTGTGACCTTTTTTCTCTTATCTCTCCTATATCCTCTTGTTTGTCTCGTTTTCATTCTCTTCTCGCATTTTCTTGACTACTGTCTCTTCCTTCTCTCTTTATCATACACTTGACTCCATCTTCTCTATCAACTTATACTTTTTTATCTTATTATAGTAGGAACCTTATGGCATAGCCTGTTTGAATTAAGTTAGAAGCTTTAAACTGACCTAAATCTAGTCACAACTTTTTGATGTGTGCCTTAATTTTTTTTAACTTTATCACCAGGTTTTATTATTATTACTTTTTTATTACTACTTTTTTCTTATTTGTACGCAATGTGTTTATTAACAATATGTCTCATTGCTTATGTCTCATTGTTTATGTTTTATGTGGAGCTTTTCTCCCCAGGCCTCTACTGAAAATGGAAATATATCCAGCTAGACTAGCCTGGTCAACAAATGTAAAATAAAAATAAAAAAATAAAATAAAAATAAATTGACACTCCTCCTTATCAGAGACATAAATAGAATATTACTGAACTTTCTATGGTTCCCTAACAAGAACAGAATTGCTTACATACATCATATCAAACCATAGGATTTTGATGGCATAAACTTTCCACATATTGACACTTACATAAGAGCTTCATTACTTAAACATGTTATAAACTGGATTGATACAAATTATAATTCTAATTGAAAATCTCCACAGCTAGCTATATTACTAAAAGAAAATAAACTGTCATCAAATATTTATTTTAGTAACTCTTGTAATAAATTTTGGTATTTTATTTTTCATTTCATGCAATATAATGTTACACAAACTACAAAATCTACAAGTCTAACCTTTTCTTTAACAACTTTAGGAAAATTGTAAACTCTAATGCAGACATCAACATTTGGTTTGATTTATTAGTTCCTTTCAAAATCACAAAAAACTTTCCAGATAAGGTACACTTTAACCTTTTTAATGAATGGGAGAACAAAAGCTTCATATGTTGGAATCATTGCTTAAAAGACCTAGAAACTTTGCACACACAACATACTATTAAGGAATATAATTTGTCATCACAAGATTGGTTACTATTACAAAGTATATTAAACTACTCACAAGATTTTTGCAGAATCATTAAAAATTCATCTTATATGGATCAGACCCCCTCTAATGTTCTATATATATGAATTATATACAATATTTTGAACATCAACAACATGATCTCCAAATTATATAGTTAATAACGTTTGTTAAATTATATAGCCACCATACCTATTACCCACAGAGCACAATCACAAAGTTTCCCTAATAAACAAATACATTCAAAAACTGAGAAAACTAATAACCCCGTGCATATCAAAACTAGCCCTAAGTGGAGACATCCACCCCAACCCTGGCCCTACCATCTCCAACCTCAATCCTCATAATCAGACTAGAAACCACAACTTCTCCCATATCACAGCCAATAGAAAGCCAAGTGACTTCCTTCTACTAAGCCTAAATATTAGAAGTATATCCAACAAAGTCCATGAACTCCATGCCACCATAGACTTGTACTCCCCAGATATAGTCATCCTGACAGAAACCTGGCTAAAACCTCACATTATCAGTGAGCAAATACTCCTTACCGGTTACAGCATACTAAGAGTAGATTGGCTAAACAAGAATGGAGGCGGTGTAGCTATAATATTTAAACAGCATCTAAACATCCAGATCTTAAAATCATCAGCTCCACAAATAGGCAGTGAAGAAATAATATATACCAACCTCAAAATAAACCAAAATAAAACCATCAATGTAATTGGATGTTACTTCCCACCTGGCCAAAACATCCCTCCACTAGAAAACCTCCTCAGCTGGTCTACCCACCATCTCCCCCAAGAAACTATCATTTTAGGTGATTTCAATATTGACTGGCAATCCTGTTCTGGCAACAATCCAACCCATCATATAAACCTTCATGGCTTCACCCAACTAGTCCAGTCGCCAACCAGGATAAATAAAAACTCCAGCAGGCACACTACCCTGGATTGGATACTAGTCAGTAAGAGCCCCCAGTCATATATAACAGGCTGCTTATCAGATAGCCTCAGTGATCACTCCCCAACATTCCTACTCAAAAAATACCTATACCAAGCTACACCTGTCACCTACCGTCAAATAGGTAAAAAACTAAACTTTAACCCACTCACATTCATCTCATCCCTCAAAGAATGTAACTGGCGTCCTCTAAAGTACCTCAGTCTAGATGACGCAGTTGAATTTTTTAATACTACCTTCCTGAGCATCCTTAATTACCATGCCCCCATAAGACTTTCCAGAACGAGAGCACAACCCTCCCCATGGCTACAGAAAACCACTAAGTCAGAAATGAAAAACAGGGATAAAGCCTGGGAGCACTGGCGCAAAACCAAGACCCCCTCAACTAGACAGAAATTCCTAGAACTATGCAATAGAGTCAAAAAGCTAATAAACAGGACAAATTACAATACTACCAGTCTGCCCTAGACTCCTCCCAACACAGCCCCAAAAAATTCTGGTCCGCCATAAACTCCATCCTATACCCAGGTAAAGTCAGTACCCCTCCTCCTAACATCCCTCACTCCTCCGAAAATATTGCTACCTCATTCAACACACACTTCACACAAACCATGCTATCACTAGCTAAACAACACAACCCCCCTCCCCTCCAACCCACACCTTCAACTAGTAATCTCCCCACTGCCTTCTCTTTTTCTCTTGTACCTACCTCCAACATAAAACAACTCTTAACTAAACTTAAGCCCACGAAATTAGCAGCAGACAACTTCCCAAGTGAGTAACTACAAATTGCAGCTGATGCTCTGGCCTACCCAGTATCCATCTTGATTAACCAATTTCTGTCAGAAAGTTACGTTCCCACACTGTGGAAAGTATCACATATAATTCCCCTCCACAAAGGCGGCCCCTCCACAGAACTAACCAATTACTGCCCCATAGCTATTCTCTCTCCACTCTCCAAAATACTAGAGAGATGCATACATTCTCAGGTCTCAGACTACCTCCTTACTAACAACCTCCTTTCCAATACTCAGCATGGTTTCTGACCAAACTATAGCACCACCACTGCCTTACTCTCCTTTACTAACACTATCCTTCAACATAAAAACAATGGTTATCTCTCCTCTGCTACTTTCCTAGACCTATCTAAAGCATTTGACATGGTCCAACACAAACAACTCATCTCTGTCCTCAATAACCTATCCTTCTCTCAATCAGTCACCAACTGGTTTCAGAGTTACCTGTCTGACCGCCAACAATCCATTGTATGGCAGAATGACATATATCCCCAACTACCTGTCTCCATAGGGGTTTCCCAAGGAGCCATCCCTGGACCCCTACTCTTCTCTGTTTTCACCAATAATCTAGCCTCTGCCACCAAACATGGCACACTCATACAATATGCAGATGACATAACCATCATCTGCTCAGCCCAATCCCTACCCAAACTGCAAAAAGTCACACAGGAAGCCTTTTCCTCTGTTGAAACTTGGTTATCTAATGCCCAATTAATACTCAACCCAAACAAAACTAAACTACTCATCCTTCAACCCACCAAACATACTCAAAACAACTCTCACTTTAACATCACAGCAAAAGACAACAACACTATATAACCAACTGAACACACCAAATTGCTAGGAGTGGAAATAGACAATAAACTAAAATTTGACATTCACATATCCATGACCATAAAAAAGTCCACAAAAAACTAGGAGTGTTATACAGAAATAAGCAACTTCTCACCAAAGCAGCAAAGATTTCAGTAGCAAATTCCCACCTTATCTCCACCCTATTTTATGCCTCTCCAATATTTACCAACCTAAGGGAATGCGATCTAAACAAGCTAGAGACCTGCTACAACAAAATCTCCAAATTCACCACAGGGGCATCCTACCATAGTCACAACTGTCTCTCACTTGCTGAACTGGGCTGGCTTGAACTCCCTCACCTCCTTCAATAGTATCAACTATCACTCACCCACAAATTAGTAAACCATCCATTGAATGTCCCATCCCTCTAGAATCTACTCCAACCCTATTGCACCACCAGACCACTAAGATCCAGCAACAAAAATCACTTGCAGATCACTAAAGCCAATAACTCTGCTGGTGAAGCACTATTCTCTTGTGCCATAGTCAAATTATGGGACTCCCTCCCACCCACAATTGCCTCCATAGCAGCGTGCACCCACTTCAAAACTTTACTGAAAGCGCACCTAAAACATGCTGGCTATGCCCTTGCAACTTCCACTCTAATATCACCCACCCCATCCAACCACTACCTTTCTTTCCACCCCACTAACTACCTTGATTATAACAAGCTCAGATGCTCATAAGACTAGTACTTATTATACAGCAGGAACTTCTTATTGTAACATTTGTTAATGTCTATTATGTACTTCACAGATAAAGGTTCTAGTTGTCTACTGATGTACTATGTTCTTCATCGGTAAATATGTTTGTAATTAATTGCTATGTTAAATTGTTAACCGCTATGTAATCCAATGTGACCACTGTCTGTTTATTTTAACTGTGGAGCTTTTCTCCCCGGGCCTCCGCTAAAAATGGACCTATGTCCAGTCGGACACTCCCGGTCAACAAATGTAAATAAATAAAATAATAAATAATACAGTATTCTAATAAAATACAAAACCACCTTAACTAGTAAACATTGGAATACAATAACCAGAGGTATCTCCTAATTATACTCAGGCAGAGAAAGCCAAACTATTATCTTCTGTAAAATCCATATCTTGAGGTCAGTATTGGAGTATTTTTATATATAAATTCCTACATAGAACTTTAACCCCTGAAAAAATAGGTAAATTTAATAAAACTGTGAAATGTAATTTGCTGGAGATGTTTATCTTCTTGCAAAGCAAATTGGTTCCACATTTTTATGAATGCCTCTATTTAAATAATTTCTGGTAAAACACTAAAGATTTTTTTAAAGCTTTATTTTCATATTCTTTTTCTTTATCAAAAACAATATAGTTTTAATGTTAGTGAAGGTTTTATTACAAATAATTCCAACTTTTATATTTTATGGACAATACTAGTGATTGCTAGAAAATGCATAACTAGAAAATGGAATTCTACCACTTCAACTTTTGAAGATTTCCTGTCCCTCCTAGAAGAAGTGATATCCAAATGACACCCAAGGAATTTCACTAATAACCCTTGGAGAAAAGTTTCTTCTTTTATTGAGAATTTAATGGACTCATCTCTTTTTGAAATATTTTATGCTTATTATGCAAACCTGTTTCTACTGACTTATTATTTTATGAAATGTTTAGGCCTTTGTAAATAAGATATATAGTGTGTTTTTTTATTTGCTCTTTTTCTTATTCTAAACTATGTTTTTTTTGTCATTCATATTATTGTTACAAACAAATTATTTATTTTCTTAATAAAAATATTTGAACAAAAAAAAAGAATCCAGGAAAGAATAAAAAATATAGGAATGTTGAGTCTAAATAGACAAGTTGTTCTGAAAAAAAAGCATCTACAAGAAATTGTAGCATTGTAGAATATAGGAACATAACATTTTTGACTAAATTGTGTTACAGTTTGAACAGGAATGGACTTCAGGATCATATTAAATACATTGCAAGAAAAAAACATTTTGATTTATCCAACAATGTTACATGATGCTGAAGCATATAATTTCAACAAGAATCCATATTGTTTGTATAGTTTTATTTTGCCTAATTTCAAGGATGTAGCTACCAAGAACTCTAAGGTCCCATCTGTAAATCTAATGAAGGGCCCTGTTTCCCAACTTATGAACATAACTATTACATTGACTGACTGGCTTACCAGACTTTTGTGGGTGTCTTTGTATTTAATATACAAATAACATAGCAAGTCACATTGCATTTCCATTTCAGCATGTCATGTGTTGCCATTAACTTTGCTTTTCTTACTGTATTGAGTTGTGTTTCTAGTCATTTCGTTTCCCACCCCATCCCTTTTTACCTGCCTAAAAAGTAAGGTTTTCTTGTGATTTGTGATGCTGGAGTCAAGATCTCAGGAGAAGACCTAAGTGCTCTTCCAAGTGCACACCATCTCTTTTTCGGGTATGATAACCCCATGAAGAATGAGTGCAAATCAGTTTTACAGTAGGCAGGAGAAGAACAAACATCTCAGTTGTAAGGTAATGAGCATACATCACTTCTTGAGAAGTAAACTAACAAAAGAACATCTTGTGTAATCAGCACAAAAAGAAATGAAGTTATAACCGAGGATAAAGGAAATGGTGCACTGAAGATATTTATCACAACTGTGTGAGTTAAAAGAACAATATACTTTTCTCACTTTGCCTAACCAGTGTACGCATGTAATGTGGAGAATGTTTGCTATCCACTACTGGGAATCTGTAATGCTTTTCTTTTTTATTTGTAGTTTTATTAATTTAGTTCCTAGTGGCTTGTAAGTGTCTAAAGTTTTTATACAGTGTTGTCAGTAGAGTTTAAATCATTTTGAAAAAGCTTAGGTGACTGCAAGATGTTGAAGCAGTTAGTATTGTTTTTAGATTACCGTTTTGCTTAATGGTGGGGAAATGAGTGAATTGTTGGTGACACAATTGGAAAATTCCTATTTAGGTGTGTGCAACCTTTGTGACTGTGAAATGAAACCTGAAGCAAGCAGGAGAAACTTTGAGGATGCAGTATACATTTACTTATATAAAGTTATTGATGGTAGTGAAGCTGAAGGTCATTTAAGTGGGATCCATATTGGTAATCAAGGTAAAGCGCGAATGACATGTGAAACACAGAACAGCAGTCAGACTATGGCTGTCTAGTAAGATACATGCCCTGTAACTAGATGGGCAACACTGATGCTAGTTGTATTTAACACGTTTCTATCTGACACAGATTGATTAATATATATTAGAATCAATTATTTTCCTGATAATGCAAGTTTTGATGATGTAGTTGTAAGTTGGTGGAAACTTTCAGAAGTACCTTAATAAAGTTGACATGGTAATCAATCAGATATTTGCAGGGATTTACTAAAAGTGGCAACTATAAGGAATGACTCTAGGGAACACTGGGGATTAAAAAAAAGAAAACAAAGTGATCACCCTTTAAACATGATTATGTAGCACACTGCATGGGATATGGCAGAGTCCTGCCAAATGTTAGGCGACTCCTACATTTCTTAACCCACAACTGTGGCTTTTCTAAATATCTGTGGTATGATCCCACTTATTACCACTAGAGGTAATATAAATATAGTTTATGACTGGGTAATTTTAAGTTAAACACTAAACTGACAATTCTAAACACCAAACGGAAATTTGGCTAGGCATAAAATGGCCTGCAAAGGCAGTTAGCCTATTACTAACCTATGAACCTATAAAAATCATTTGTTATTTCTCATTAAGCTTCAGGATGTTTTTTTTAATTAAGTTTCAAAATGTTTCAGTAGAAAAATGTGCACGAGTACATTCTGAATACAAAGTGCATTAGCTGCATTACTAAAGAACGAAATTAGTTCATATTTATAAGAATGTTTTAACAAGTCTCATTCTATTCTTAATTTAATTTAAACTTAATTTATTCTTAATTTTATTCTTAAGAATACCCTCAAGCAAATTAGTAAATAACTTAAGGGAACCATTGGAAAACTCAAAGATGAATATAAATTTTCAGGTTCTGATGAAGTTTATTGTATGAATGAAAGCACTCGCGTGTTTTTTTTTTTTTTTTGCATAATGAAGTAGGTCCTGGTAAGTGTGCTTCTGTCATTTTTTGTTCTATGATTTTTCAGTGATGCTTGCTGTTCAGAGTGTAGTATTTGCATAAAAAGTTAATAGAACAACAGACTTTGTATCATCCTGGTTTATTAAAACCATAAGAAGTATGAAACTCTTATGACTGGCATTATTGAATGACACTAATCCTCAGTGATTTCCCAGAAAATCACATTTTTTTGAAGAACAAGCAAAAAATAAGAGACAAAATCAGGGATGTTCTGTGAAATCAAAGACCGTTGAGACAGAGGTATTCTCTGAAATCTAATTAGAATGATGTAGTCACTCATAGAGGCAATGTTTACACCACAAGATGGAACACTTCAGAAAAAGTAGGTGCCTTGATTTGGCATATCTTTTCCACTGGTAACTGTCTTCTCATATAAAGATGTTTAAAAAAAAGTAACAAGATTCTAAGATGGTATCAGCAGACTCTGCAGGAAAAAGCAGAGCTCTGAGTTTACAACTGCTAAAATCAACAACAAATGGAAAATATGTGTAAACTGTTAACATAAATCAGTAGCTGAAGTGTCAATGACATGTACATTGTCATCTGAGAAGATGAAAAAGGGAAATAAAACAGAGAACAACTGTAAAAATTCAGAAAAAGGCTTAAAACAGTGTGGAACAGAGCTGGGGAAGCAGATGATGAGAGCAGAATGAGAATATTCCTCAGTCATCCTAGAGAGTAATATTGGAATATATAGAAAAAAATAATAGAAGGTTGCAATAAATAGATGTTTTAACCAGACATGTAGAGGAAATAATTGGCAGGCAAACAACTGAAAAGGAAATAAAAGAAAAAAATGGTGGAAAAACAACTAGAATATTATGAAACTGCACAAAAAACTGGCTGAATCAGATGACACATCTCACAAAGACAGTTTAAGCTTTACAGTAATACCAGAACAAATCAAAGGGAAAGGTTGTAAAGCTTTTATGAGAAAATAATTCAGGTCTTGGATTGTTCTTTCTGTTACCTATATTAAAATAGAAACCGCACTTAAATGAATATTCCTATTATCAGACTACAAAAGCAGCCAAGACCTATATTAGTTAAACTATAGACATATCAGTTAAAACAAGAAATTATTTCTATTTTATGGAAATAAGGAAACATTTTAAAGTTGGAGACATGAGAATCTGTATGGATAATGATTTTATGACAAACACGAACTAACATAAGTGTTTTTCTTCCTTCCATAAAACTCTGTAGAGAAATAAAATTTTGATCCAAGTTAATGTATATTGCATTTATTTGAGTTTTCTACTCATTCTAAATAAAAACCTACAATGATCCTTGACAGGCACATGAACTGACAAAAGTAAAAGAATCAGAAGACAGATAAGGCACTGAAGGAATGAGTAGCCAGTCAACAAAGTCAATAAAGCAGACTGTGGATACCACAGTAGAGAAATTTCCTTTGAAACTTTTTCCTGTTTTCCACAATAAAATAATGAATAAAACAAAGGAGATGAAACAGTTTTCAAAAAAAAGTAAGATTCCATAAAAGCAATGCACTGGAAATGTAAACTGAGGACAGTAACTAAAATGTATCGACATATGTTTATATGAGCAAGGATATCTGGTACAACTAAAGTGTAAGCTGCACATCTGATATTTAAAAACAAAAATCAATGAAATCAGTAAGTACCAGTGAGAAAATAGATATCTGATTAATATAAATGCAACACATAAGCAGTACATTTCCAGTGTTACTTAACAAAAAGAGTTTAAACCTAACAGGAATGAAGACACTATACTGCATGTTAGCTAATGACAGTGTCACATTTTCAAGCTGCAAACTGTGTTTTTTTGTGTCTAATAAAGGTCTTGCAAGATTTAGGAAAGGAGGACATTGAGTTATGAAAATTAAGAATGAAACTAATATAAGTTGGAAATATTTAGGCAATAACATGTGAATGTGTGTATATGTATAGTATGAAAGAACAACCATGGCAGGGCTAGCCACCTGGCTGTCTGAACATTGGCACTAGATGATTGTCACATTTGACACCATGACCCCGTGTGCAAAGATGGGAAAAGTGGTTCGGAATGGATGGAATGTATAAAGTTAGCTCTGGTAACTGTAACTTTATACTTATTACATGCTGTCCCAGTGTTCTTTGAGAGCAGAATGATTTTTCTTATTGATAAGCTATGATAGAACTACAAGAGGAGGAGGTGAACAATGACTTGTCTAGGCACCCAACGAGCTTGGCCTTTTGAAAATAGCTACAACATCTGAGATTTCTAATAAACTTAAAGGAGAAATATTAAAAAGTGTGCACAAGCAGCAGGAATTCAGAAAAAATTAAAGTGACAAGTATGTTAACTTAAAGCTGGTGGATAACAATGCATAAGCGTCTAGGAGCACAAAAATAGATTGATAGCCTCAGAAATAAAATACATAGGCTGCTATCTGCAGGCAAGTGTAATGAATAAGTTAGAGATTCCATAAAAAAGGTACTGGAAACACTGAGTAAGTATAATAGCTACATTGCATGGATGTTTGTTTGTATGAGTGAGGAAACTTGGTATAACTATAGTGTAAATTGTACTGTGAATGATACTTTAAAACTACTGAAAATAGTAAGGACCAGTAAGAAATTAACTATTTGATTAATACAATTTATTTTTGCAACCTGTATCATTTTGCTTCTAATAAAAGTCATATGACATTTGGGGAAATGAAAAAAATGATGACTGAAAAATGAAACTAATATATGGTAAAACATTGAGGTAATATGTTATTATGTTTGCTGCACTAGAACTTCCTGAAAGCAGCTTGATCTCCCACAACAGTCAGACATGGGGCTCAGAATAACTAAATTACAAGGGAAGGAGCCAAAGGAACGCCTTGTCAAGATACCTAGCAAGTTTGACCTTTTGAAAATAGCTGCACCATCTGAGATGTATAATGAAGTTAAGTGAGAAATGTTAAACAGTGTGCATCAGCTGCAGAAAGGAATAAACATTTAAAGTGAAAGGTATGATAACTTAAAGCAGATAGTTATATATTAATGTCTAGGAGCAAAGTAACAGATTGTCAGCACTTCTGAAATAAGATATTTAAACTGCTAACTGCAGACAAGTCAAACAAATATTTTGGTGCTTTATATCAAATTTTCTCTGGCCACAAGGAATAAATTAGTGTTTGAGTCTGATTAGGAAATATTAAAGAAGCTTTACATTGCTGTTTCTACAGAAAATCAGCTCTATTGTCTTACAAATAAAAGATTTGCATAGTTATCATTGTGATTATTTCAGTTCATATGGCACAACATTATACAGAAATATGTAAAGTGACACAAAAAATGAGTGAAATAGGCTATAAAGTACCAATTTTTAACAAGAACATAAAGAATATATGCAGTTCATATAAAAGACAAACTTTACTATGTTACAGCTCAAGTTAGTGTGGACATTTAATGGCTTGATGGACATGAAAAAATATGAGAAGGTGTTGCCTTATATTTACAACACTAATGCACAAACATAATGATACAAGAAACACAAATGGATAATGAGGAGCGTGAACAATTAGTAAAGAAAAATGGGAATGAAGAATTCTTTCTCATCAGAGAATGACAGCAAAAGAGAGAGGTGCTGACATTAATTAAAAAGGGAATCAGAATAATGGTTATTGAACAAATGAAGACTAGGCAGAGATTTATATTGGTGAGAGGCATAAGAATTACAATCACTACACTATATAGTCCATCAAAATTATCAAGACAATATATAATGTCTATTATGGGAGAAGTTATGGCATTTTTATCAATGAAGTATGACATATGATAACAGCTAGAGACTGGAACATTATAGAAAATAAGAAAAAATTATCTGGAGGGCTGGGATACCACAGAATATCAGTTGAGAGTAGATAACTAAATAAATGTATGCAGGTGTTTGCTCTTATCAATGATAATTGGCAGAATGAATTGGAATAAACACATTTTAGGGAAATGTGGTTGTTTGACAAGATTAGATAGATGTTAAATATTGAAAGACTGTAGTAGCATTATGTGAACTATGATAACACATATGGTGACAGTGTCAGACCATGCATCTATACAAATTAAGGACTGTAAGCAAGCAAAAGACTGTTGTAACAAACTCTGATATTTTACAGAATTCCTTCTGAAAAGAAAGCTATTTGAGGATTAAGCAGATCAAACTTTAAGTGAAATGTTACTAGATTTTCTTGAAAACAGTAAAGACCTAGCAAAGGATTGGGATAATTGTAACTTAAATACTAGAAATGTGGTTACAATGGAAGCAAATGAGACATATAATATTAGTCACAACAGGTATCTGGAGGTTTTACAAAGATTAAGATATGTACAGAACTGAAAAAAACAAGTGGAACACAATAAGGTGAAGGACAATTAAAAGAAGCTAGAAATTACATGCAGGATTATTTAGTAAAATTTGAATGAATTTTGAACAGTTGCTTTAAAACTATATTTGACAATAACTCGAAAACAACCAAATTGCTTGCTCAATGTTTGAAGCAACAAAATCTTGAAAGGATGATAACTAAAATCAGGAATCACAAAAATGATAGGATAAATGTGGAACTAGAAAAAATTATGAATGTTTTGGTAAACTGTTACAGTTATTTAAAGAGAGAGAATGTAGAGGTTGACAGTAACACACAATAACTTGGAACATATTTGACATTGTTACAAATTCTTTGGTTACTAGTAGCATAAAGAGGGTTATTAATATCAAAAATACAAGAAATTAAAATTACACAATTGATAAAAAGTCAAAATACAAGAGAAAACCCCTGGAAGCATTGGAATTTCAATATAAGTGTGGAGGAAGAAGGAAAAGGATATAATACATGTCTTTTTGTACTTTTTAATATTTTTTTCTGGGTTGGAATATTCCCTTAACTTGGAAAGAAGCAGAAGTGGTAATATACCAAAAGAGGAGGAACTCTTCTTGAACCAGGGTCATATGCACCAATTATGATTCAGAATCATGAATACAAAGTGTCCGTGATGGTTTTGGTAAAAAGAATGGCAAATAGATTATAAAAAACAATAGTCCTTGATCAGTGTAGATTTATAGAAAGGAGGCAAACATTCTACATTATTAATAAAATCCTTACGATGCAAAAGGCTGCAGTGGACAAGGATATTATACTAATGTTAATAGGGTTAGATGCTAAAAAGTTATTTGAAAGAGTGAGTTGAGAACTTGTGAAGTGATCTCTTGAGGAATCTGATTTCCCTCAAAAATGGACAATATTAATATTTAACATTTATAAAGGAGTTCAAGCTAAGATTTAAAATGGTAGAATCTTATGGAGGAACTAGGCAGGGTGCCCACTCTCACCATTAATATTTGCTTTGAATTTAAAGGCAATAGTCAGAAACATAAGACAATAAAATATTAAATGATATAAATTGATTATTTGTACTGAGAAATGTGCTCTATATGCTGCTGGAATAATATTATATGTTAGCAACCCTGAACAACATAGTATAAAATTGTATATAAATATATATGTATATATATATATATATATATATATATATATATATATATATATATATATATGTATATGGGTCGAAATGTACCGAAAGTACACATACGTGAATCCCTAAAGGCCGACACATACACAGTGAACAGCAAGTACACTGAATGTCAAGAAGCCATCAAATTATCAAATTGCCATAGATGGCCACATCATGTTTAGTAAGGTAAAACATCAGTAGGAAATTCCCTTATCTGGTATAGCTCACTAACGTAAACGTGCAATAGATACTGACCTTAGGGTTAGAGTACGGGTTAAGGTAAGTGCATATATAGCAATACATTCAATCTACATGTTCAATAGATACTGACCTTAAGGTTAGAAGTAGGTTTAACTTAAGTGCATATATAGTAATACAGTTGCTTAGCTGAATAGATACGTAAATTAAACTTTTCCCATACTTGGGTGTTGTTTGTTTAAATTCACATACATTTGTGTATAATGCACATTTAATTAGGATATGGGATACATGGGTGAAGTGTACATATGGGTGAAGTGTAGATTATTTATTTTGTTTGGGTAGGCAGTGCATAGCGGGAGGTGGGGTTGGCCATCTATGGCAATTTGATCATTTGAATTTCGTGCTTACTGACGTTCGGTGTACTTGCAGTTCACTGTTTATGTGTCGGCCTTTAGGGATTCACATATGTGTACTTTCGGCATGCTAATATAGACTATAAATCTATATATATATATATATATATATATATATATATATACATATAAATCTATATATATAGGTTTACTATCAATAAGTCGAACACTGGTTCAGCGAACATAGAAAGTCGAATGGCAGGTAGTCGACTCCCAAGTTGCTGAACATTAGGAGATCAAGAGTACATATCAGCGAATGCAAGAGTGCATTCACTGATATGCACTCGATGTCATGAGTAGAGTCGCAGTACAGAGTGGAAAGGGAAATGTATCTCGTTCCTCACTGTACTGCAATCTCGGAGTTAGAATATTTAATTTTCAGGGGGTTGGGGGTGCAGGGGAGCTTGCCCCCCCTGGTAAAACATGAATGACAGTGTAGGTGTATAACTTACCTTTGCATCTACACTGCCATCATGGTCAAATTTTGGCATAAATGTCGAATCTGTTGATCATATTCAACAGATTTGACATTTTGAACTGCTTAATAGGCAGAAGTTTGATGTCAATTTCACAGTATCAAACGTTCAGTGTTCTGAACTTCTACACATCACTGAATAGCCACATACCCGAAACCCACATTAACGAGCTGAGAACACCGACAGCAACAAAACACTGACTGCTTGGAACACCGATTCGGAACTAACGGTAAGTAACTGCTCAGCCAGCATGTTGACCTTTGCCCCTTACCTCCACTGCAGTATGATCTTGTAGTTGGAATATTAGTTAGGGGGGTGTGGAGGCCCCCCACGTTTGTGTGTTGTCTTTTGTTCTGGTTTAATGTTCTTCCTGGTTGGCCAAAGGCTTACTTACTGTTAGTTCTGAGTCGGTTTTCAAGCAGTCGATGTTTTTTTGCTGTCTATGTTCTCAGCTCGTTTATGTGGGTTTCAGGCAAGTGGCGATTCAGTTATGTGTAGGGGTGTAGGGGATCCATATATATATATATATATATATATATATATATATATATATATATATATATATATATATATACACACACACACACACACACACACACACACAAACACATATACATGTATTTTTTTTATATGAAAATTATATTTGAGAAATGAAAATATTTTACTACACAGCAAGATATAAAATAAATAAAGTGAAAACAAAAGCTATTGTTATGAATTATGCCCTAACGTCTACCATGATACTGAATTTCCCTTCTTTATGGGAGTCATAATAAGATGAGACACTTTGGAATTTGGCTGAAATGGGATGTTGAGCAAGCAATCAAGTAAAGAAATGTCAGAAGAAATTATTTTTTGTGAGATGAGACTATAGACACTTATTTGTGAACAGTGGTGATAAGATTCAAGTGATCCAGATGGTTCTTTATGTTGGTGAGTCTTACATGTATCGGAAGAGAAATCAGATTTTTATAAATACGAACTGTTGCTGGTAATCAAAGATTCCTTCTGAAAAAATACAGAAAATAAATAACATCAAATACAGAAGGAATCACCACGAATAAACACCTCCGCTTGTAGCATAAAACGTCTTTTATTACAGAATGAAAAATGAGCGCTTTCGCATAGAAAAACTATGCTTCTTCAGATTCTATTACATATAAAAGGAACACTTTTTTTATATAAAATTTGGCGGGCCAGCCAAACAATCCACTAGTCAATTAAACAATAAATTAATTAACCAATCAATCAAGCAGCAGCTTAAAGTGCTCCTAGTATTCTAATATGTAGAATGCTTATGTTCTTTATACAATATAATATAAAAAATAAAGCATGAAACAATAAAATCAGTTAAAATCAAGAGAAATAACTCATATGTTATATTATCCTAAACCTCGCAAAGTAAAAATATCAATTATACAGCTATGACAAAAACATTGTGCAAGCTTCCTTTATGCGGGCATATTTTATATAAAGGACGTGTGTATGTTAAACATTATTCAAACACTCATAAGCGAAGCCCATCAAGAAAAAGCATGATTTATAGATTCCGATGTGGCTCAGCTATAATAAAGTTAAAATTATTGATAAAAAATTATTATTAATAAAAACCTATCTTCTAAGTTATTCCTTTTAACTAATAGACAAAAAAAAATTTTTATTTACTCAACCAAAACATTATATCACGTTGTTGTGATAAAATTTCATTCACATGTCCTATGAATATACATGAACAAAATGCGATAAATATCGCTGTGAACAACCTCAGCTGAATTTATGAATTTATCGCATTTTGTTCATCATAACATCGTGTGAAGCATATTCAGAAACACTTTGCATGAGCATTACATGGGTTGTTACTTAATCTACAAGTGCATAATCTGAAAGTGAAACACAGACAGGATTTGAAGCTATGCATAGCAATTTTTTTGCCTTTTTCTCTACTGCCTAATAATCATTAGCCTCCTTCCTACCAATGGGGCCATTAATTCCCCATCACTACTGCAAGAGTCAGCAAGAGTAGGCCTTCATTTAGGTAACCATCAGGGTAGTTTAAATTTTTTCTTGCTTGTGTTCTAACTCATTTCATGCACTTGACAAAACACTGGGATGGTTATATAATGGGATGACTCTCCTCACTTCTGCAAGGGGCATTTCCTCCAATCAACCCTGCCCCTCTCCTGAAAGCATAAGTGGTAGTTTTAACAGTCTCCATTAGGGAAATCACAGTTACTCCATTTGCAACTGACTTGTACAATCTTTATTCCTCTCTCTCTCTCTCTCCACGCCTGGTTTCTTGCAGTACTGAGGATGATAATCAAATCTCTGTTACACTGGTCACTATAAGGACTTCATCTCCCTGTACATTTGGGAGCAGTAATGCACAGCAGATATTCTTATGTCATATTTATCAGAGATGCATGGAAAGAGCTTAAAAGAAGAAACAGTAAATATTAGGGTAATATCACAATTATCAGTAACAAAAAACAAGTAAAATAATTCTAGAGATGTACTGATACAGACTTACAAATGTAGCTGCTGAAAGATATTACAATAAAGGGCAGGCATGGGAAAAAAATCATTGACAAGCAAAGAAATTTAGTCTTAGTTTTCTTTTAAAGAAGAAATAAGTTATTTCTCTAAGCTTAGTGTTAAAGTTGACAAATAATAGTTCTCCATCAACTGAGAGGATAAGTGATCGAGAGGATGCATGAATCACATCATTGGGTAGTAAAGTGCAAGGAAAAAGCATGAGTTATAATGTACTGGGCACAAATGTAGACATATACAATAAATTGAGCAGATATGTGCCACATATCAGTACAAAGGAAGTGATGTTAGTATACTAATACCATATCATTTGTGGAGTGGATCGTCACAAATAATTTCCAATAAAAAGAAACAAAAACAAACTGTCAGTGGTTTAGACAGGTGAATAGTAAACCAATAACCAATAAAACACTCAACTAATTTTGTAGAGATGTAACCACACCATAAAGGAATCATTTAAAAAATTAACATGTTTCTATTACATAAATAACGAAATATCATGAAAGTAAAGAAATTTAACAAATGCAAATCATTTAAAAGAAATGAAATTGTCACATGATTAAGCTGATTCCCATCAAAAAAGGAAATCAATGAATGTCATTGACAATAATTGTGTATAAACAAAAATGTTAAAAACTCATCCCCACCAAAAACAATAAAATCAAGATGTAATAAGAAAAGTTTAAACAAAATGAATCATTGTTATACCATGAGTTTAAAACTTAAAAAATGTGTGTGTGTCTGTGTATGTGTAACTGCATAGAACAAAAATTAAAATGCTCTTAAGGCTAATTATCTGATTCAGGGCAAGCAGTACACTACCATTTAACCATAGGTGCCATACAAGCTCTCTCTCTCTCTCTCTCTCTCTCACTTACTCTCTCTGCCTCTTCAGTCAGGTTAGTCCAGTTTCCACCCCTTTCATTCACAGGAACTTTTTCTGACACCCTGAACAAAAACTTTTTAAAGCCTTTACAAGTAATAGTATGTCTATGAAGTTTTTTCATTCTGAGTTCTAATCCAATAATTATTTTTTTTATTTATTTGACATTTGTTAACCAGGTTAGTCTGACTGGGCGAGAAGCCCTTTTTCTGCAGAGACCCGAGGAGAAAAGCTCCTGACATATAAAGTATATAATACTTATACAAGTACAAATACAGATACAAAGCTTAACAAATAATGGAGATACAAAAGCAAATCAAGACCTATTAACAATAGATTTAAACAGTTGCCTTCACACAGTGAGTAAGACTACAATTACCACATTGGTAAATATTCAACCAGTTAAGTAGTGTAGTGTCGATTCCTTATATATATTAAACTGAGGAAAAAATAGGTTATTTATTGCTTTAGACAGATAGGTGTAGTTACTATAACATTGTATGAACAGAGGTAAAGGAGAACGGAAATGAGGAGGATTAGGTGAGGTAGAAGTAGGGCATGGACAGGTGCACGTGTTAAGCGTGTAATCTTTTAGTGTTTTTTTTTAAACTGAGACTGTTAGTGATGGATCTAAGGTCTGGGGGAAGTTTATTCAAGATACAAGCTACAGAATGACTACAAAAGTTTACCAATTTGCTTTGTGGGCTTATTCACTTCCAGGAGATGTTGGTCTGCACTGCGGAGACATCGTTTGGGGGTATAGGGAGAGATTAGGGTAGAGCGAACAGGGCAGATTGAGGGATTAGCTAGCACAGAGTGTGTTAGGTGGAGCTGAGGAAGTAGGAGCTGGTTTTGGACTTCTGGCCATGAAAGATGTTTTATAGCAGTGCAGTGCAGTGATGGGATCTGTAGGGTAGATTGGCAGCAAATCTGGCACTTTTATTATAAGTGGATTCAGGTTTGGTCATGAGGTTAGATTGGAGATTAGTGAGCATAGAACAGAGTTGGCAGTAGAAAAGCTTGGGCTAGAGAAAGTTTTGTGTCCTTCATCAGGTATTTCTTATTCCTATATAATAGACCTAATTTTTGGTGTGTGTGTTTTTAATAGCTTGTAGAATATGAGTGTCAAATTTAAGTTGATTGTCGATAATAACACCAAGGACTTTAGTATGGGTTTCTACTGAGATGATAGTATTGTAAAGGGATGAGATTAAGAAGGAGTTTTTACAATGCTGTAGAGATTTAGGGAGGAAGAGAAGAAGTTTTTTTTTTTTTTTTGGATTAAGTAAGAGTTCATTGTCGCTTAGCCATTTTTCCACAGATAAGAGTGAGACTTTGGAGACATAATGTGTGGGAGATTATCAGAGCAATATATAATGGTAGAATTGTCTGCATACTGGATTAGAGAAGAGTGAGAGAAGATGTGTTAAGAATATTTGTAAAGATTGAAATAGGTGGGGCCCCTAGTATGGAGCCTTGAGGTACGCCACTATGTACAGGAATGAAGGGAGAGGAGGCTGATAGCCATCTGACAGACTGAAGTCTATCAGAGAGATAGCTGAAGAACCGTATTATAGTAGATTGAGAGAGATTAAGGTTTTTATGTTTAGACAGAAGCAGTTTATGAGAGAGTGTCAAAAGCTTTTGATAAATTGAGTAAGGAGAAAGAGACCAGTTTGTTTTCATCTCAAGCTTTGGCAACGGTCTGAGTGAAAGTAATAAGAGCAGTGGCAGTGCCATGGTGGGGATGGAATCCATGTTGTGTAGGAGTTAGGAGGTTTTCCTGTATACGATGTTCAAGTATTTGTTTATATATACATTTTTCCATTATTGTGGAGAGGGTGGATAGGGTGGCAATGGGAAAATAGTTGGAAGGGTCTGTGGAGTTTCCACCTTTATGAAGGGGAATAACAGAACTTCTTTCAGATTTTTGGCTCAGTACTTTCAAGACTAAATCAGTTTATGAGAATGGAGACAGGATAGGCAATGGCATTAACATGATTTTGAGGAATTGTGGGAGTAAGTTGTCAGCAGAGGGAGAGTAGGGTTTAAGTTTAGTGAGAAGTGATTTGATATATGCTGTGGGAGAGGGTGTAAGAAAGAATGTGGGGGTAGGGGGAGGAGGGAATGGGCTCAGCAGGGGAAAGATTTGAATTGTTATCATTAGTATGGTTTTTGATATAATTGATGAAAAAAGTGTTGAGTAAAGTGGATGTATCAAGTTCAGAGCTATTTGGAAAGGAACTAGGTGTAGTAGGCTTACCATGATAAGTAAGCTTATTAATTTTGTTCCAAAACTGTTTGGGATTACAGTGAGGGTTGTTTAGTGGTTTATAGTAGTATTGCCTTTTGTCCTTGTCAATATGTTTCTTGGTCATGTTCATAAATTCTCTTACATAGTTCAAATTCCATTTTTCCAGCACAGTACACACTGCAAATTTCACAGGTAGCCAAATACACCAACCCCTTACTATTACAATTATATCAACTCACTTTAATCAATTTGTCCAACATATCTCTATTGCTTTCAACATTTTTGTCATTGATAAATTCACATTGACTACATTGGACACATTTTAAAATAGTTTTACTACCTCTGCAAGTAAAGGTCTGGTAATGGTTAATAAATCCTTCTAAGAAACTTCAGACATGTCAGTTCTGTTTAAATACAAACAGTGTTTTAAATCCTACTACATTAATTATATTGTCAAAAAATTAAATACTTTCCAATTATTTTTGATAATTTCTTGAATGTGAAATTTCTCAACAGTGTATGCAATAATCATGGCTCATTCATACAATTTTATAGTGACACACAGGTGCATATGTACAGTTTCTGTTCAATAGTAGGAAAAACATAGAACTCCAAGCCTGTAAAACTTCATCTTTTCAATAGTTTATTAACCAAGGAGGATATTCTATTTCCATGAACCTATTCCACAAAATCTCTAAGTCTTGAAAAATATACACTTTTTGCCTAAATAGGTGACATCCACTGTACTATAAATACCCAGTGGAAAATGTTTCTTTCCTTAAATATTTAACTCAAACACCCTTTTCAAAACATGTTTGGTAATCTTAACATTTAAATATGTATTTAATAGTATAACGGGAAACATTGTTGGTAAACTCTAAAAGTTTGATAGTGATATTTAGATATACTATTAACTTTTTCAACTGCAACAGGTTCCCACCTGAAATTAAAAAAAGTATATCATCTATAAACCATAACACCAGGGCCAAAAGACAGACTTTAACAAGTAATGTTGTTTCCACCTGCTAAGCAGAATGTTTGCATAGTTGGGAAAGTGAGATGCTCCCATAGCAACCCCACTTACTTTGTGTTAAAATTCCACTAAAGATTTTAAATTGTTTTCCAAAACAAAATTCCAGAAACTGTCCTATGAATCTAGTATTCAAATTTGAAAAAGAAGAATCTTGAATCAACATATCAGTAAACCATCTTTTCCAGATGTATAGGAATGACTGAAAAAATATCCTTAATATAAACGGCCACAAAAAAAAAAAAAAAAGATTAATCCGGTATTATACCCTTTAAACTGTCCAAAACGTGCCAGGAATCCTTTAGCATATAACAAACAATGTCTACATTGCCAATATAATGGCCAGGATTTGGGTCTTAGATCCCCCCCCCCAGCTAAAACACTGGAGTGCTAGGGAGGGCCATCCAAATTATTCTAAATTTTCAGAATACCAAATATAGTCAAAAACATTAAGAAAATTATAGTGTAGTAAGACAATTCTATAACCAAACAGGATAGGTTATTTCAAGCACAAAAAGGGAAAATGGCTAGGCCTAAAATGGTACGCAAGAGCGTCTAGCCTAGTGCTTATCTATGAACCTATGAAGACACTGTTAAAAATATACAGTCCTGATAGATTAAAAAAGATAGATGTAGAAACTTCAAAAGGAAATAAAATCTGTTTTTTTCTGAGAAAGGACTGAAGAAGCCATATCTTAGAAACGTACTGAGCTTTATCAGAAAACTCCAGTTGTTAAGTTACTGAAACAAGTCAGCAACAAAATGAAAGAGAGGTAGCCATAGTACATGATATGGAACCTTATCAGAAGATTTCAGACACTAAATTAATGAATGACACCTGTGTTCCCCATTCTCATTCTGAGACCTGTATCAGAACAAAAAACAGCAAAACTAAAAAGAACAGTATAAGTCAACAATTACTGTTGTCATTTAAGTCATTTTTTGAAGGAGACAAGCCCCCTGAAACTCTACTGTTTAAACATACTAACGCCAAGATTTCCATTCCTCAGAGAAAAATGAATACAAGACAAAGTGATCTCATACTTACTGTATTTTATTCCCCATTTTCACACATTGTCTTGTTATTCTGGGACTCACAGTTAAGAGTTTTGGTATTTTAAAATGTTATCAAGAGAGATTAATACCAAAAAAACAACTAAGAGAAGAAAGGGAGCATGAACAAGTCCTAGGTTTCCCTCTGTAAGGTCAAAACAGTCAGCTGGTTAGAAACTGGATTCTCAGCAGCAAGAACCTAAAGGGACAGAAGTTGATGAGGTAAAAGTAAAGAAATTACCAAAAAACAAAAGAAGAAGCAGAACAAACACCCATATCTGTCACTGAGAACACTATGGCTAATTGCAGGAAATTTAGGTAATACCACCAAAACAGCTTTCAATGATAATAGCCTTTTTATGCAATGTTGTGTAATCGCAGGGTAAATATATAAGTCTGAGGGTATGGGGGATATCCCCCATACAGCAAGTGCAGTGGAACTTGCCTTTGCAGGAAAGCAATAACCTCCAATGTAAGTTATTTTGATGTTTTTTAATCCTTTGTCACATGAATAAATGATTGTCAAAGAATGGACTTGAACCTTTTTTGTGGGGACTATAACCTCTTCTTCACATCTGTGCATTGCTGAAGGTGCTCCTGATTTGGCAGAATTGCAGATAAGCAATGAAGCTTAAAAACAAAAACTCAGTAGGAGGATGATACATTATGCAGTTCCAGGAAAATATAAGGAGAACTAGATGAGCGGATTAGCACCATATACATATTTTGAGTTTATGAGTGACTTGTACAGGCTAAACAAAGACAAAGAAGAAATACTGCACCAACTGGTAGTTCCTACATATTGCAGAACACATGTGATGAAACTGGGACAAAATATGTCTCTGGATGAACAAAAGCAAAGCTAGAATTTCAACTAGATTTTATTGGCCACGTGTAATGAAGGGGCATTGAAAACTTCCTGTACAGCTTGTCCAGAATGCCATGAAACTTGTAGGCCAGACATTTTAACTGTCCCTATTTTGGAGGAATCTTCTTATTTTCAGGCCTGAAGTACCCCTGCATAGGATGTCTCTATTTTCTGAAGCATGTCCCTATTTAAAGGATTAATTTACCCTTTCACACAATTTTCTGAATCCCACTCATGACATGTGATTTTTGAAGCTGTTTAGTAAACAAAAAAAAAAAATAAACTACATGACCAATATACTAATAGCAACAACAATTAAAAAAAGGGGCACATATTTTATATCTTCCTTTTTCTGACGCAAAAATTAAAAGACCTTGTGTTGCAGAATTTTGAAATTTGGTTCATTAAAGTCTACAGGTTTTACATGGTGTTCTTGTTAATGTGCTTATATTGTTCCGTCATCTTTGTCGCTCTTTGTTTTTAAAATGTGTCGGTAAGAAGTACGGGTCTATATCATATTACTGAAGAGGCATTACAGCGAATGCCTCTTTATCAACACTAACAGGGCAAACTTTGAATTATGCAAATGGCCGAATCAGTGATTTTTTTCCTCAGGGGGGGGGTTGCTTAGCCATCAGCATAAATTTGCCCCTTTCCCCACTGTAGTGCAATCTCGGAGTTGGTATATTCAGTTAGGGGTGTGGGGGAAGCCAGTCCCCCCACTTTGAGTTATTTTTAGTGGTATTTAATTTCTGGCCGGATCAGTGATTTTTTTTCCCCAAGGAAAAAAATCTCTGATTCAGACGTTTGCATAATTTGCGGTTTGCTCTTTTAGTGTTGATGAAGAGGCATTCACTGTAATGCCTCTTTGATAATTTAATATAGACCCGAGCAGTACTCCACATTACTATGGGAAGAATTATATGCTGTATGATATTCAAATTTTGTGTAAATTAGATGTCCATACCTGGCTAGATGTACGCACTTATCAAAGGCCTATGTTCCTATTTTCAATGTCTGTAGGCTGAGATGTGTGTTGTAGTCCCATTAGTAAAATCTCGTAATGGCTACCAATACAGTCTCATGATTAAAGATTATACTGATAAGTTTCCTGAAGCAATATCCATATGAATGACCAATACGCAATCAATACATAACCAAGGCACTAGTGTAATTTTTTCTTAAGATAGGAATTTACAAAGAAATATTCACAAAAAAGACGAACCCCATTTATGTCCAGGGTAATGCATTACCTTTACCAATGTTTTAAATAAGACAGTTGAGAACTTTGCTGTACGATCCTCAAACAGATAGATTAATGGAGCTCTTAAACATTAAGAATTCTGACATCTATGCTAAAAAAGGTCATATAACAGGATTGTAAAAAGTTGGATCGACTACTTCCTTACCTTCTTTTTCTTATAACAGTAGTACCCCAAGCTTCAACAGACTTTATCTCATTTGAGTTACTACTTGTTTGGCATCCCTGAGGTTGCAAAACTTAATGAAGGAAATTTGGGGGAGAAAACCTTTAAAAGTATGATAGCACACTTTAGCAAATTTCAAGATAGGTTAAAAATTGGTATGCCGGTAGTTAACATAAACAAGGGAGACAAAATATGCAACAGAAGATATATGAGAAAAATGCTAGACATGCAAAGTTTAAAACAATGGACAAAATATTAATATTAGTACCCTGTGCTGAAAATAAGCTCCTAGCAAGATAGCAGGACTCTGTGGGAACTGTAAAATAAGACAAACTGGAAAGAGTAGCTACAGCACGTAAATGTGTTAAACCATATTGCAATGCTCAATCTTCTTTAGTAATCTTGGGAGATGACATAAGTACCTGTAGTAATCTTGGGAGCTGACATAAGTACCTGTAGTAATCTTGGGAGATGACATAAGTACATGTAATAATCTTGGGAGCTGACATAAGTACCTGTAGTAATCTTGGGAGCTGACATAAGTACCTATAGTAATCTTGGGAGCTGACATAAATACCTGTAGTAATCTTGGGAGATGACATAAGTACCGATAGTATGATGTCAGAAAATTCTGTTTACTGTTTAAATTACCAAAACATTGTCTAAGGCCTAGAAGTAAGAAGTGAAAAAGATTCTACTAAGAAATAAAGATATTGATTTAAAATAGCACCATATTGAAACTGTACTGGGAATTAAGTAAAACTAACTAAGCAACTCAGGGAGCTAATTAGGTCTATCAAAGCCAAATTTGAGGTAAAATAGCCTCCCAGGCCAAAAGCAATCACAATATATTCTTCAGCTATGTATATCCAAAACCTCAAAGACAATACACAAAAATGTGCCAAACTAATTGCAAATCAATTCACCTGTACTGAAATGGTAGATATAGCAAATCGTATGGCTGACAAATGTATCTGCAATTTTAACCCCCCTCCAACCATTACTCTTTCAACTATCATATGGAACAGATCCTCAATGCACTCCCCAAGGACAAGAACATGGTATTGATGGGCCTGATAATTTCCCAGAATACCTCCTTAACAGCACGAAACATGACCTATCAGGGCCACTAGATTCACTATTTAACTGTAGCCTCCAGACAGGCTTTGTGCCAAGCAAATGGAGAACTGCAACTGTCATCCCTCTGCACAAGGGAGGGCCATCTACAGACCCAGATAACTACAGACCTATAAGTCTGCGTAGAATTATATAAAAAGCCATGGAAAGAATTATCATGGAAATGATACCTAAAGGAAACCTTTAGACACTTGATCCAATGCAGTTTGGTTTCATCAAGAGCAGTTCATGCCTACTTAACCTTGTGAACATCTTTGAGAATATTACCAAAGCAATGGAAAAGGGAAAAATGGAGCATACTGCCTACCATGAATTGGCCAAAACATTTGACACAATACATCATTGTAGACAGACTTGCAAAAGTAGATATAAACACCTACATCATCCACTGGATAGCGACCTGGCTCAAAGAGAGAACCCAAGAAGTTAGGATAGGGGACTTTACCGCTACAAAAACGCCAGTCACTAGTGCAGTTCCTCAAGGATTTGTGCTGAGGCCCCTCTTTTTTTGGCAATTAGTTCCCTGAAGTCCAAGTCAACATCAAGGGCCTCTGAATGACTAAGTTTGCAGATGATTGCAAACTAGACACAATCAAAGAATACCCAAAGACACAAATACTCTCTGAGATGGTCTGGGACAGACTAATAACTGGTGTCAAAGCCACTATCTAAATCTCAATGCCAAAAAATGCATAATAGTATCTTTTGGGAAGACAGCTACCCCACATTGATAATGCCTCCCTAACAGTAAACCCAGTGGTCAGGCATTTAGGAATGCATGCAGACAGTAACCTGACCTTTGACTATCAAGTGTCTATGGTGAGAAGGACATTATTCAGTGTCACACAACATATAAGCAAGGATATAGCATGTAGGTCCAAGGGTGTCATTATGCCACTGTACTTAGCCCTCATCAGACAAATCATTGAATACAAAGCTCCCTTCAGTATGTATCTGACCAGGGATATGCAACAACTGGAACATTCACAAAGGTTCCTTACAAAAACAATTGAGTGTGCAAACAATGTGTCCTGTGCAGACTGCCTCAAATCCCTAGCCCTAGTCCTGTATTCATTCTCCTACAGACTGCTGAAAGGAGATCTCAGTCTGGCCTACAAAGAATCCTCTGATCCCACTCTGATGGACCTTTTGCACATCTACAAAACAAATAGCAACAGAATTATTGAATCTAGGGGTCTAAACTACATCTACAACATAAATAGGACATGTTGAGAGACAGATATGTCTCTCAGAGACTACCTCTTCTCTGTGACAGGCAAACAATCCATGTGAAGCAGAGTTCTTCTCTAAACCAGTTCAAGCATAACTTGGACCAGTAGATGGGGAACTGGAAATGTACCCCTTGTTTGACACATATGTCTCGATTAGGCAAAGGGAGCTTGTAAATGCTTGACCACCCATGCCCAAATCTACATATATCCCTTAAAATAACCCTGGATTTTCAACGTTTATCAGATAGATCTGGCAAGCATGGCAAGGCTTAAAAAGGCCTGCTTGTGGCCATTCGTAATCATCTATAACCCTATGAACCTGTTGGATGCCAGAGTCCCAGATAAAAGCACTAAGTGAAAAGGTTTTAGAATGCTTAAATTGGGAGTTACTAAGGAGTCCCAAAGTGGTGTCGGCCCTAAAGCTAAACATCTCCATAAGATTTTGTAATGATTTCTGAATGATATATCCAAAGCTGATACTTATCCAATGTCCAGAGATGATGATCTCATAGAATGGTTAGGCAAAGCAAAGTTTTGGATCACCCAAGATTTAAGCAAGGGGTACTTGCAAATCTCCCTCACCCCTGAAACCAAAGTCAAGACAGCATTGTCCACCCCTGAATGTTTTTTTTTATTATACTGTCTTCCCTTTGGGACTTCACAGAGCTCCTGATACTTTTCAAAAGCTTAGTATTAAAGTTTATATGCCAGGTACTCAGAAGTCAGAGGGGTATGACATGGTAATTTATTCAGAAGATCAGGCATCACATTTATCCAAAATATAAAGCATGATATGCTTTCAGCTAATGTTGCCAAAAGTGATCTTTTTGTGACAGAAGCCAGATAAGTAGTATAATGTGATTAAAAGATGAGTCATTGACCATAAAACAGAAAAACATAAAAGCACTCAAGACTGGCCTGTACCCAGTACCAATGAAAAGTGAAAGCATTATTAGGACTAGCAGGCCACTATAGAAAGTTTATGCACAACTTTGTTACCATAACCTATCCACTGGCAGCCCTTACAAAAGGTAAGGTGTTTGCACAGATAAGGTGGATAAAAGTAGATGAGGCTTTTAATCAAGTGAAGGCTATCTTATGCTCAGTGCCCATCTTGATTGTCTTCAGTTTTACTAAACACATAATTACATCTAACAATGTATCCAAAGGAGGGTTGAGGGTATGTTATCTCAGGGAGCACAGGATGAGGAGCACCCAGTCTGCTACCTAATTAGGAAGGTTGAGACAAGATACTCATCCATAGCATGAGTCTCTCATTTGTAAGTGGCCACAAGCTACAGTATTATTTGATGAGATGCAGCTTCAGCTTTGTAACAGACCATACACCTCATAATGGTTGTGTGAAGATATGTGAAGGCTGCCAGCCTAACTATATAGAATTTTGTAGATAATTCTGTCATTTGTAAATATAAGACATAGGCTTGTTCTCTTAAATAAGAAAAGACTGTATTGGATGTTGACCTGCAAAAATGTAACCACTTTGCACTCTGCTGGAGAAAAGCTGACAAGTCAAGCATTGTATAATTGTTTGATCTCAAAACTCAGAGTCGAGATGACTGGATGAAGGAATTCTTCCTATTGTTTTGAAACCAGAGTTAATTGCTAGAATTTATGTGTAATGTCATTTATTGTTGTGTTTCCTGACCAGGTGCAAGCTTACTAAGAAATGTAAATGTAGAGTTTCTGTCAGCCTGGGAACCAGAGAATTGTTAAGAATGATGTAATCTAAAATGAGTCAGCAGGATGCATTATCAATTTAAAGGACTTTCTCAGAGACAGAGAGAGAGCATTTTGTATTTGTCTTGAGAACATCCAACTCACCAGCACTCTGCCTGTGCTCTGTATGTAAGTAGGATCTTAGACTTTAGTGTCTCTCTTAGAAATAGCTAGGAAATAGGAAGTTAGACTAGTTGTTTTCTGTATTGCTGTCAGAACTATTCTACTGTATTATTTTAAGCATTGTCCTGTGATCTTTAAACTCTTGACTAGCACTGTGCAGCAAGAAGTATTATCTTGTGTTCTTTATTATTTATTATTAAATATTTAAACATTTCAACTGTGGCTGTTTTGTGTAGAGATAATTTAAGCTATAGAGTACATTGTATGTATATAGTGATACTGATCAAGCCACTCCAATAAGCCTTAAAATGTTCTGTTCACACTTACTAATTGGATAATAATATTGCACAGTAATAATTGGACACCCTTTGGTAAGGACATTTTTAGTAGCTAATAAGTAAGGGTCCTGGTGGCAGTGATTACTACCTTATAGCCTGGACAGAAGGGGCACAGCTAGTGAACCTGTGCCAGCCTTCCCCAGGAGTGTCTCTATGGTGGTATATATGTGTGTCAGCTACTTGGGCAGGGACACAAAGCACTGGTTGGACAGAGAGAGTGCTAGGAGGACTTGGCTTGGGAGCCTGGCTAAGGACCTCACTCTATAGCTATGCCAGTGGGGAGTCTTATTGGGGATCTGGAGAGAAATGGCGAAACCAGCCCCAGACTGACTGTGATCTCTGTGTACTCTTAAGGAAAATTGTACTTTACTATGTGTGTATTTGTTATCCTTCCCAATGTGGATGCCCCTCACTGGTGTTAGTGGTGAGGATTGAGGCTCCTTGATTGCTGAGCCAGTGCACGGGTGTCACAGGTTCCATAAGCAACAGCACATAAACACCATATTTTAGACTTTGTCACTACAGTCATTTTATTTTGTCATTATGCACAGGCCTGGCACCAGACGCAAACATTTTGATGTTTTATCCTATTCCATAACCCATCCCATTCAGGACAGAAATGAGGCTTCTATGTTGGGAGGGAGATGATTGTGACACAGTAGGTGATTGACATAAAATGTGCTGTATATATGCTCTGAGCACCATGACACTAATGCTAGCATGTATATTCAGCATATTACTGTAATGGTATCCTGGCATAACCCAATCAAATGTGAATCCCCTGAAAGGAGCTGTTGTTAAAAGTTGGGCTTGCACTCACCATGATCAGAGATGTTTGCTCTCATAGAAAGGAATTTTGAGAATGACTTAAGAGGTTCTGAGAGTATCCTGACCATAAGAGGTAATGGAACTGCCAGAAGGATTAAAGGAAGTCTTGTGGATCAAGGAGCACCTGATCCTCTTTATGGATTTTCCTGGAGATTGTTTTCAAGGTAGCCTGACCTAAGCTGCAATACCAAGTCTTGTGTTCCACTAAAAAACTTCAAACCTGGACTAGAAAACACATATTTGAACTGTAACTTGAAAAGAACTGGAACACACGAATGTGTCCTTATTTTCAGTTTGAGCTGGAAGTAAACTTTGATTTTCAAGTTCACTATAAATAAACTGCATTTGAACTTAAGAATGTGATTCAAGTGTGTTATAGCTAATATATATGTGTGTGTATGTGTGTTGTGTGTGTATGTGTGTGTGTGTGTGTGTGTGTGTGTGTGTGTGTGTGTGTGTGTGTGTGTGTGTGTGTGTGTGCATGCGCGCGCATGTGTATGAGTGTGTGTGTTACTGTATGCAGACTAGAGTTAGAGTAAGAACTAGAAAGATCACTGATTTAGTGTTTTGCCTGCTGGCTTTTGTATGCGGTGTGTCTCTATGACTATCTTGTTTAGCAGTAGTGTTATATAAAAGATTTTTCTACAGATAACGTATAGGGTTGGGTTTAGGGGCAGGGGGAGGGTTACCAGGCCAACCCAACCTTACTGATTTTTGTTAACTCACAGCCTAACCCATGCCCTCAGGTTTACATCTTACCTTAGGAAACCCCCTTTCAATAACACTACCACTCAGAAACAAAGCTAGGGAAGGGTGAGAGAGGCAAGCCAGTACTGCATTTGCAGTGAAACCAGAGACCTGCAGTATTCTATGTGTAGTCTAAACTGTAGCAGCTGTTTGCTATATTTGTGCTATACTTTAATAGAAATAGTGTTTATTTTTTTTTTTTTTAACACTTATACATGAACGTCATTGAGATCCATAGAGGCAGGGTACAAATTGCAGCAAGTATTTGTTACATTTGTAGCGAGCAGTTAAGCAGTTTGCTACAGTTTAAAAAAAGACTATTTTTACAACTAATACATGAGAGCTGTAGCACTTTGTGCAGGCAGGGTATAAATTGTAGCAGCTGTTTGTTACATTTGTAGCAAGCAGTTTGCTGTAGTTTAAAAGAAGAGGTTTTTTTTAAACTAATACATTAGTGCTTCAATACTCCAAGCAGGCAGGGAATAAACTGTTGAGCAGGACACAGAAACAGAACCTGAATGGCTGGGGCAGGAAGGAGATGGGGCATGTCATGCATCTGGCCACCTGGTTGGCATGCTAGTAGAATGAACAGTTTTATTTTTTGCTTTGTTTTATATATATATATATATATATATATATATATATATATATATTTATTGCTCTTGAATGGAAGAGCTAGTGGGGGGGATGTCAACTGCAATAAACCAATCTCTAAAATGTAGAGAGTGGCTTAATAATACAGTGAAGTTTTTTTTTTCTTTACTTGAGGAGTTGATGGGGCTGGGTGCTGGTTTGGGCCAGCTACATTTCTGCTACCACTACTCACACAAAGGGTTTACAAAGTTAATGGTAGGGCTTTGGTTAACTGATCACAAAGGAAACTATTTGTTTTCATTTTGCAGTCACTTGTAGTTCTGGCAAATAATTCTTTCAGTAAGAAAGTTTTTGATGTGTCAGCATCAGTCACCTGTGGTTTTGTTGGCTCTGCATGTTTACAGATCAAAACAGATTCACACACATATATTTACATATATACGTATACATATAGAAAGATATATATGTTTATGTTTGTTTTTCTTTTTTTTAATTAATTAAAAAAGGGTGCGCAATAAGGGATTCAAGAATGGAGCAACACAAAATGAACTGGTCAGCCTATGCAAGGAAGAGAGTTCTACATACAGTGTACATCACAGGATGAGAGACAACCAGCACAGACTGAAAGTAGGTCTTGAGATAGTGAAATGGGGTGGGGATCAAAGACAGTGTGAGTAGGTGCAAGTACTTGCAAGTTAAGGAAACAGCAGACAGTTTGGGGAAAGATTTGGGAGTATATCTTGCTGATTATGACTCAGTCTCTATGGAATTATAAGTCTTGGCATGGGAGATGGAGGAAACAAGATTATAGTAAATTCAGTTTCAGGGCTCAGACTTAGCAAGCCATGTGAGGAGGTGAGGAATTAAATTACCAAGTGGGAGAGGAAGGGACAGGTTGTGGTGCATGTTGGCAGCAATGACCTCTCAGTGCAGACAGTAAAAGGCTTAACTGGTAGGCTAGGGAAGTTGTAGAGACATGTCAGCCAAGGTGATTGGAGATAGCATTCTCAGAAGTTCTAACTGAGCCAGCAGAAACCAAACTGAGAAAGGGGATGGCTATTAAGTATAATAACTGGCAGCAATGGTGGACAAGGAAGAAGAACTTGGGAATGGTAAGAGACTGGAGAGAGATTTGGAAAACAGACCACTTATGTCAAGGATAGCCACTGTCCAAGTATGGAAAGAACAGTAGTTATTAGAATCTGTTTTGAAAGGCAAACTGATGACTGAACTTTTTACCTGAGTTGCAAGAGTGGAGAGCATGTGTCACATTCAGAATATGTAGACAGATAGGCAGTAGAAATAAGGAAAAAGGGAGTGTAGATAATAGACTAGGAACAGACCAGAGAGGCACAGAGCATAGGTGAGTAATATTGCTATATATTTCAAAGCATCAAGGTAAGAAGATAAGTTACAGGCTACAGCAGCGAAGGTGGACATTTCTGGCACCAGGAAAACACTGGTAGGACACGAAGGTTTCTGGGTAGATGTTGCTCAAGAATGACAGAGAAGGGAGGGTTGGAGGTGGAATAGTGCTCTACCTAAAGGAGAACAGCAAATGTGAGACTGAAGAGGGGAAAGAATACCATCCCAGGAAGGTAACACTGAAGGCAGCACTGTGAGTACCTAGAAAAACTGTCCTGGCTGACACTGGTGACTTCATACAGTGTACTGTCACCCAGAAGCATAAGGGGAGGAGAATGACAAATGAAGGAGAGAATAAAGCAGCAGAATGGGAGGAAGATGCTTATAATCACTGGAGATATGAAGCTTCCAGAAACAGACAGAGCGACTGCAAGCGCCAAGGCAGTAAATAGGTGGGGGTGGCTGAAATCTTAGATCAATTACATCCCACTGGTTAGTGGCTTTACCAGAAAGGACAAATGTCATGATGTGGCCCAACACAGGAAGACTAGTTAGTGCTGACCAAGTGAAACTGCCAATAGCCATGATGTCACTGTGTGTATAAGAGTGGGGGTGGGTAAGAACACAAAAGCAAAATAACAATATGGGGCTTTAGTAGCTTGGAGTATAATGAACTAGGGTAAACAGTCATACATTAATTAGGGGACCAGGGACAAAATGAGATAGTAAACAAACGGTAGGACTGCATCAGGAATGCAGCATTCAGGGCTATGAACAAGGCTTTGAGGAAAAGGTAGAAAACAAACATACAAGAAAGTCAGTCTGCATACCCATAAAGTTGAGACTAGTGACTAGGGCAAAAGGTGTTATACACAAGATGCAAGGGAGGACTTGGGGAGGTGGAAGAACCATAATACAAGAGTGCAAGCAGAAGACAAGAAAGGACATAAGGACAGCAAAGACACAAGGTAACAGAGAGTCCACAGAAGGAGTCAAGAGAGGGAAGACAGTCTTCTTTAAGTGATCAGGAAGAAGAGAGGAGAGGAAAGGAAAGGACTTGTCTAGGCTAAGCAAAGTGAGAAGATTACTTATGAAAGACTATGAAAAACAGGGATATTAAATGAATGCATGCTTCACTAAGGTCTTTACAAAAGAAAGTTAAGGGAGGGTGTCACACTAGGATGAAGAACAGGCAGAGTGGAGAGAGCAGTGGACAGACTCCACGAGAGACAGGCAGGAGGTTGAGGGGTAAGTAGGTTCATTAAGGGAGAATAAAGCATTGGGACCAGATGGGCTGCCTCCGAGTACCTTCAGAATCTGACTGGTGTGCTAGCTATATGCAGCTTCTCTCACTGAAGTTCATAACAGATCACTGGCCAGTGTGGAAGTTCCTGAGGAATGGAAGATGACAACTGTGGTACCTTTGTGTAAGTACAGGATTAGGAAAATTCCAGAGAGCTGCAACTGAGTTAGTCTAACAGCACTAACACAGAAAATCATGAACAGAGTCCTAAGAGAAAGGATGACTGCTTCCTTGAAGACAGCAATGGTGTCAGACAAATTTGATCCAGTTTTATGAATGGGCTGCTGAAGAGCTTGGCAATGGTTTATACAAGGGCATATTAGTTGGTGGGGTCTGCCCAAACATCTGCAAGACCACTGTCTCACTTCAATACAGAGGGCTGCTAGCAAGACTGCAAAGGCTGTAGCTGGAATCATGGCTATGGAACTGGAGTGCTATATAGTTAAATGGGAGGACACAGTGAATTGTGGGGAAGGGAAGAACGTCAGAAACAAGAAAAGTGATTAGTGGAGTGCTGCAGGGTTTGCCCTAGATTCTGAATTTTCAGTGTATCCAATTCCAACATAGCTGAGGAAATAAAGACTATTGGTCTTTTTGCTAATGACAAAGTTCAGGGTAGCAGTGGAGAATGGGGGAAAAGAGTTTAAGAAATGATTTGGAAAGGCTGACCAAGTAGGTTGAGAGGTTGCAGCTGAGGTGCATTGCAAGATGAATACAATGTGCTGCACCTGGGTGGTTGCAACACTGGTGTGAAGTATCAGCTGGGAGGAGGGCAACTGATGTCCTTAGAGAAGGAAAGGGCTTTGGAGGTTTTGTATGCACATGGATTGGACAAGCTGGAGCAAAGAGTGAAAGCAGTCAGAGCAAAAAGCATTCATATCATGCAGAGTACAGACACCAGAAGAAAAGAATTAATGATGCCTCTGAAATGGGACCTGCTCAGACCACACCTTGAGAATTGTGTGCAGTTCTGATAACTGTACAAGAACAGGAATGTCAGATTAATAGAAGGGTCTACAAGAAAGCCATTAGAA
>NC_056737.1:13073059-13078059 GCF_019279795.1 Protopterus annectens
TGGAGCCTGTAAGAGTGCAGGGGGCATGTCTGAGAGCAGAGCTCACAGAATATGCACGCCCCCACAATGAAGAACAGCAGAAGGGGTAAGAAATGAGCGAGACTACTCATTGATGTCCGCATATCCCCACCAACAGTCCCCCTTTTGTACAACAGCAAACGTATACAGAAATAAAATTAACAAACCCCTTATTTTTTTTTAATCAGATTAAAGCTAACCATAGGTGCGCGGGTGTGCCCATCACTTAGCTACAGTTAATGCAGCTTAAATAGCTGAAGAGGATAACAAGGAAGATATATGCAAATGAAAAAGCATAGCAATAGTGTAGTGGGCAGAGCATTCGCCTTATGAGCAAGCATTCCTGGTTCGAGTCCCACTGCAGCACATTCCATTTTCCATGTCAAAGCATGTTATGACTAATATTTATGTTGCATAACCCACTAATTAACATATATTTATGAACTGGAGTACTGCAGTAAATCCACATGTGAGATGTTAGTATCATAGTGAACTAGTAAGCAGGTTTAAGCACCAATAAGCAGTAGTAAGCATACATAAGCACTAGTAAGCAAGCTTAAGCCGGTTTGCGCAGGGGTAAGCAATGTGCACACAGGTTAACCAATTCTGAAGCTAATTCTCTGTAAGCAGATGTAACCGGAGGTTAGCAGTTCTTACCATCATGCAAACTTGTGCAAACCCACTTACAAATACTCAAAAGTGCCTTAATCACTCTGTATCCAACGGCACTTGTTCTGTCCATCAACAAAATAAACAGTCATGCAGGTCCCGAACCCAGGATCCTATACACAATAGTCACAGTACTTAACCACCAAGCCATCACAGGAATACAGAAAAATGAGGTATCAGCAGACAAGTTCTCACCATAGTAAGACCAAACTGAACCTATGAAAGGCATCAGTATACAGTCATATGTGCCTTAACCCACTACATAACATAAATATGTGAAATGGAGTACAGCAGTAAGCCCAGAAGTCAGGTGTAATTGTAATACAGTGTTGAAGTCCCCAGTAAAACACAAGGACCCCTTACAGTGTATGTACACATGAATCATGGATACCAGGCATACATATAAGGTGTAATGAATAATAAATCAATGTCAAAAAGAAATTATAATGCAAAGTCTAATGTAAGCAATGCTAAGCAGTGCACAGGCCAGCTTAGGAGGTGTAAGCAATGTGCAGGCCAGCTAACTCATTGTGCCCAGTGTTATACCCCTTTAAACAATGCCAACCCTAGGTAAGCAGGTTTGCTCATAGCCTAGCCTTTTCAAAACTGGCCAGTCATAGACAAGTGTGGGAAACTGGCCCTACTTAATCACAAGAGGTGGAATACATCTCATAACTGGCTGTAGCTTCCCCTTGCAGGCACCATGTCAGGAAGGGGAGAAGGTGTGCACTTTGGGTGCAGCGCTGGTGCATCCAGGAGTCCAGAGTCATGGCAGGACTCCTTGTCAAAGACCATGATCAGAGACTGCTGCATGGCCAGTACCAGGGCTCCCAATATAAGGTGGAGGCCTGGGACCATCTCACCTATGACCTCACCAGTGCCACTGGCATACCCCAAACTGGTGAGCAGGTCAGGCATCACTATGCCGACCTGAAGCGGCATAAGGGGGACCTCTTGGAGCATTGGATCCAAGAGGCTAGAGTGGCAGGGGATGTTACAGTTGTGTGTAGGTATCATCCCACTATGTGTGTAATAATTGCCAGCTCAGGTAAATCATGTTTAGGTATGGCTAAATATTCCTCTTATGTCCCCCACAGCTGCAATGGAGTGGGCCGTGAACCAGGAGGTCCACTTGAGTTGCCTGGTGAGGTTGTGATGCTAGGCAAGTCAGTAATACTCATGCATTTACTATCATAGGAAATAAAACTAAAAGTAGCAGTAAATTAATTGCCTGTATAAAACCTGTATTGTGCAAGGCAAGTACTGCATACACTAGAGTATATGGCAGGAAGAGTCTCATATCGTTTGTATGTAAATAAAAGTGTAATAGCCTGACAATAAAGGTCTAACTGCTGGACTGCATGTGTATACTCTGGTATCATATGGTAATGCATATTCACAATCATGTAATAGTACTGTTGTATTAAGCACTGTTACCAACACTGTGCAACATAAATTGAATGTGTAGGAATGCCTGTATATGACAGGTGTAATACCCAGAGGCTATTTAGTACAACTGAGAGACATATAGACAGAAAACAGGGAAAATGCAGACAACAAAACCTGAATAGCACATGCAACTGAGATGTGAATTGTTGATTTTTAGCAAACACAGCCATGGTTTGAATCCTGCCAGTGGTAGTACACTGCATACAGAATCATACCCCACAACTGTACAGATATGTCCAGAATGTCCAGTAAAGTGGCCTATATCTGTTGCCTATCAACCTGTCCCCCTGGGAAATCAGTGGGATGATCCCAGGCGTATAGGCAGCAAACAGGAAATACAACTGATTGACACACATCTATGAGAACAAAGCTGGCACACTAGCAGCTCCCCAGTACCTTATGAGACTAAGAAGCCACGTATGTCCCATTTATACTCCAACTTGTCAAGCTGTGGTCAGAGTGTGTACAGTAACAGAGTGAGATGTATGTGCATAATAGTAATGTGGAATCTGGTACTGTGTGTGGGAACATTCAGGTAGTGCTAATAAGCATTCCTCCCACAGGTCTGTCAGGTACCAATACTGTGCCCAGAAATACAAGAATGATACCCGGTACTGGTACCGTTTACATTCATAGGTTCATAGGTTAGTACTAGGCTATCAGCCCTAGGGCCTATACAAGCCTAGCCATAACAATTCCCTGAATATTTCTTCCCACATTATTTACTTTACTGGACCCCTGTCTAGCAGGGCGACTGACGTGATCCCTGGGGTGAATTTCCTTTCTCCCATCCAATCGTCAAGGTTCCTCTTGAAGAGGTCCAAAGAGGCACTCTGCTTGACATGTATGGGCAATCTATTCCAGAGTCTGGGGAGTCTCTGGGTCAGGAACCTATCCCTCCAACATGTTTTGTTTATTGTGATGACAAGGTTTAGATCCCTGAAGCATGTAGCTCTGAGGGATTGGGATTTCTTTAAGTGTAGCATGTCCAACAGCTCTGGGTTTGACATGGCCTTGTATGTTAAGCAGAGATCGCCTCTGAGTAGACGATATGCGACAGAGTATAGCTGGAGTTTTTTAAGGCGGTCAGCATAGGGCATCTGCTTTAGGCCTGTGATTCTTTTAGTGAGGTATTTCTGAGGCCTTTCCAATTGTTGCAGATGTCTTGAGAGGTACATACCAAATGGGGCATTGTATTCTATAATGGGTCTAATGAGGGATGAGTACAGTGGGACAATGACCTCCTTTTTTCTGGATGAAAAGCCCTTCGTGATGAGGTGTGCCACATAGAAGGATTTCCTGACTGTTGTAGCGATGTGGTTATCGAAGGTGAGACCACTGTCCACCTGTGTCCCTAAGTCTCTTATCACACTTTCTGTGTTTAGTGTACTGCCACCTATATGGTAATTCATGGATACATGTTTTTTCCGAAAGGGGATAACAATACATTTCTTGGCATTGAGCTTGAGCCCATGGCTTTGGCACCAAGCATCTGTTTCTGTAAGGCCCTTTTGTAGAGTATCCACATCATTTGGGGATTCAATAATGGCTCCCAGTTTGCAGTCATCTGCAAACTTTGTTAGCCAGAGTCCCTTAGTGTTGACCTGTACTTCAGAGCCGTAGATGCCAAACAAGAGCGGCCCCAGGACTGAACCCTGAGGTACTCCACTTGTCACTTGTCTGGAGCTGGATTTGGAGTCGGCTACTTTTACAGTGTGGGTTCTATCAGTAAGCCATTTAGCAACCCATTGGGTGACATAGGGATTAATGCCCAACTTAGTAAGTTTATCTATGATTCCAGTGGGGGATGGTGTCAAAGGCCTTGGCAAGGTCTAGATAGGCTGTGTGGACCACCTTACCCTTGTCCATGGCTCTGGAGACTGATTCAAAGAAGTCAATCAGGTTTAGGAGACAAGATCGGCCCTTCACAAACCCAAACTGGGTGGGGTCCAGTGTTTGAAGGTTGCCGATGTCTTTGTTTATAAGTTCCATGATACATTGGGATTGTATGGCAGTACAACTGATGCAGTTGCTCTGAAAAATTAGGTATTACACATCACTGTCACCCACACTGTCCTACAAAATATAACTGTCTAGGAAATCTGTATGAGTGTTGTAATACAAGGTTAGAATGCAAAAGCACAGGGGATTAATGAGACAGAAAGCAGATAGGAGATATACAGCAATATCTATATAGCAGACACAACTGTGATGGACAGTGTTTAAGTTGTAGCAGACACAGCCATGGTCTGAATCCTGGGAGTGGAAGTAGGCTGCATACAGAATTATACCCCACAACTGTACAGATGAGGCCAGAATGTTCAGTATATGGGACCATATCTGCTGCCTGTCCCCCTGGTAAGTCTCTGGGATGATCCCAGATGTTTAGCCAGCAAACAGGGAACACAAGTGATTGTCAAACATCTATGAGAACAAACCTGTCACTGTAGCAACCCCCGAAACTGTTAGGAGAGTAATAAGCCAAGTATGTCCTATCTACACTCCCATGTTGTCAAGCTGTGACCAGAGTGTGTACAGTTACAGGGTAAGATGTATGTGCATAATACTAATGTGTGGCAACAGTCAGGTAGTGCTAACAAACATTGCTCCCACAGGTACGTCGGATACAAACACTGTGCTGAGAAATAAAGACCATTATAACCTGTACTGGTACTGTTCACTCTGGTATTGTAGGGAATTGTGAGTGTTGCAGTTTCCCTGAATAATAACATATCACTGATCACTGGCACCCACACTGTACTGCTAAAGGTTGAACAGGGCAATATTCTAGATATGCAAACAAAAATAATAAAAAACAGTCACCAGAGAAAAAATCGATGGTCTTCCACTTTTAATACGCCAAC